>NW_028280140.1:0-183327 GCF_059751315.1 Micrasema longulum | reverse complement strand
TGCGGCGTACTAAAGGTACACATTTTTATTTTGAACTCAATTTAAGGCTTACAATCTCACAAAGGCAAGAAAACAATGGCAACCATACAATGAAAGTAAAAAGAAAGGTATTGAAGCGTTTCTCGCTAAACATAAATTTAGTCACACAAAACAAGGGGATGGAATTTGAGACACAACGCATTCGCTACACTTCCAAACTTGATAGATGTGTTCGCGAAAAGAAATGGTGTCATGTCAAGCGTGATATTAAAGAGAGAGACATGAAATATGTAAATTTCAAAGCGGCATAAAACACGAGAGATGGTACTTTTCGTTTGAGCATTGAAACGTAATAAAAACGCGTGTCGTAGAGCCTGCAAAGCTGTGACGAAACACTGGCGAACATTTATCGGGGACAGAATACCTCGTTTCTCTGGGCATCCATCTTGTGTGCTGCGTACGAAATGGCCGTCTAGCGCTTGGAAAGCCGATCGTAAAAAGTGCAAAATTTTTCATTAAGACGCTTTGAAACTCGTAAATGAGGGGTCCTATTAAAATTTATCTTCGGCGTAGCGGGCCGTAAAACTCTGCCGATAATATCTAATTGAAGTTAACGCTTATGAGCATGATAACTTAGCGATGAAAGGCCGCGGGCATTAACCCTAATAGTGCCTGAATTGTATTCATCGATTTTCCAACAACTCTGGCAAAATGCTTTGAAGTTAAAATAATTATAAAGGTTCTAAATTCTCTCATACGTTATTTGTGGCACTGAGTTTGTTACTTTTGTAGATATGTGCAAAACAATATTTTTTGAACTATCGGTATTCATCGCAAACATTGACGCTGATATTATTACTTATATTTCAAATAGATATTTTTTTAATGCATACCCCGTAAATTAAAGACATAAAATTATAATTTCACCAGTGTATTTGTCAAATAATTTCATATTTAAAAAGGTAAAATAAGTCATAAAATAATAGTACGATATGGATAAATTCCATCAGAAATATGCCATAAAATTATGAAAGCTAGTAGATTTTTCATGAAAAGTAAACTGTTACTGCAAGTAATAAAAAAAATCCGATAGCGGTCGGACAGTCATAATACATTAACTATTGATTCGTAGTTATGGCCTCAATAAACATAATAGTGGTATAAATATATACAGCTCTCATCTAAAAAAATATGATATGTCCTGAGAAGTAGGTACTTGCAAAAAGATAATATGGCGGAAAATCTTTACGACCTCATAAAGACTGCTTCCGTTCAATTTATTATCGACGAAGGAAGCCCCGCTCGGGGGGCGGATGGCGGAGGTAAGGCGGGGACATCAAATCCCCAAACACCGCCAGGAATTATAATATTACCTAAAGACGTCACTCAATAGGATAGCGTGCCGTCAGTTTATATCAATGTTATATCGTACAGAACGAATATATCGGTAGTCATTTTAAAAAATTTGTTTAATGGTTCTGCATTATGCGCAATGTTTTTCGGAAAACGAATATAATATCGTCAACGGGTATAGAGATCGTCATTTATGAAACTACTATAGCGAACGTATTAAGGATACCCTATTGTAATTAGAGCCCTCGGCGGGCTCTACCCGAATAGAAAAGTGAACCAGAACAACGGTGATATAGGTTAATTCGCAGCCATAAATATGAGCGGAACGGCTTGTAGGTAACCGGTCAGAACAACTATACCATAATCACGTCCGCTCTTATCGCCGCCTACTCCGGCGATTGTCCCCGGATACACTTGCGGAGATGAGAACCCAGACCGTCCGTGTTAATAGGCCAACTCACTCATTGTCATACCGGAGGGAGGGTTGGAATTATAACAAATGGCCAAGCCGGCTGGTGGGGAAACGATAAGAGAACCGTCCGAATTTCCCGGCCTACCCAACCCGCTAGAGCGCGACATTCTACCCTTTGATAATTCATACAGCCACGCCGTACAAAATGTAGAGTTGCAGTTTTATACGCGTCACGGCGCGCGGCGTGATGGCGGCTGCAGCGCGGTGGTGGCGATTCGATTGTTCGCTAGTGCTTTTGTGACGCCAATATTGCAGAAAGCATTTAAAAAACGATCGAAACTCAAATTATAGGGAATAATGCATTTTCCACAAAACCATGTATATTTCATACGCCTCCACCGACTGGTTAAACTGAACAGACATTTTAAAATAATAAGCAAAATACACTTCCGGATTGAGTTAACTTTTAATACAACTTAGAAAGGATTGAAAATGTTCAACAAAAATTGTTAATATACCTAGATTATAAAAGCATTAAAACGCTTTTTACTTACAGCCGATCTGCCAAACAAAATGGATATTTTTTCCTTGAAAATAGACGCACTGTATCTTAATTATGCCATTTACATAAATCATTAAATAATAAAGTAGACTCTTTTAACCTACACTTCAAAATTAATCTCAATGTCCCCTTTCGCGTGACAAGAAATAAGTATTTATTTCATATGCCAGTCTGTAGCACTAACTATGCACAACACTCTTTCCCGCATCGTTCTTGCTCTAACTGTAATGTTTTTTTTTCATGTAAAGATACATTTAACATGCCCCTTAATTTATTATAAAATAAATTAAGACTCCTTATTTCTGGCTGCAATACGATCCCACTAACTATTTAATGATGCACACTCCTAAACACTTACTCCCACACTAATACACATAAACACACATATCTACACTTACTCTCATACAAATAAATATAAACACATCCTTTTTTTTGTAACATAATTAAATAATATGTATGATTTTTATTTAGAAAATTTGCTGGTCTGTCTTTTAACTGTATTAAAAAAAAAAAAAAAATTGTTATTTTATTATTATCGACAGTTTGTTTCTTTAAAATAAATAAATATCATTAGCCAATAAACAGACGAAAGTATTTTAAAGGAAGTTAATCGAACGAAAATATTGCATTTAAGTACATTATACGTTTTATGAATATACCTAGACATTTGTAGTGTATGTGACCTTAAAGTTTGAGTAATAACTCTACATATTATGTATTAATAACCATCAAACATTAATATAACTTAATTTTTAATATCTGTTGACTTTAGTGAAAAAGAAAGTTCCTTCTATTCTATAAATATAACATATATTATTTACTCTCTAGAACAGCAGTTCTATTTTTTTCGGCTATGGAACCCTAATTGATCTACCTTTTTTTTGTGGAACCCCATCTTGACGTTAAAAAAACAAATTGACAAAAACCTTATTCATAAAAACCCATGACACCTTTAGGTTCTGATAAGGAAGATTAATTTGGAAGCTGAATTAGAAAGAAGCAGAAAACTAGGATCGGCCGCATTTAGCAAATCATAAAACATTCTGAAATTTAAAACTATGCCAATACACCTGAAAATAAAAGTGTTTGTTTACTTTATTTTATTTAAGAGAACTGGATTTCTGGAGGCATTAATCTTCTCATTAGCATGCAAACCGAAAGATTTTTCTAGTGCTGTGGGTTTTTTTTGCAAATTGAGAAATGCCGTTTTTGTGGTCAACACTATTTTCAGAAGGTGATTATTTGAGTTTTTTTGTATGAAGTTGTCCTGCTTGTTTTTGGCAACACATAGAATTGATATAAGTACACCCGATATCACCAACGTCTAATTTTTTCAAATTTGTGAACTACTGTACAATACACGATTTGTAAAAAAAGGAATTGAGGAAGGATGAGGGTAATGGAATATGTTAGAGTTGAAAATTACTAATTAGAAAGGAAAAGTCAATCCACTAAACATAATACCCAGGTAGCGTTTTATGTTTATGTTTTATATGAGAGATATTAATGATTTAGACGTGCACCAGCAAAGCAATGACAATTATAATTAACATGAAATTAAATTAACGTTATTTTTTTAATCTCCTGGCAGTCACAATTATTATTACAATTCACCAATACCAAGACTACACCGGCTAGGTAAAACGAGTATGGCGAAGTTGATATATTTCGTCTGTCTTTATATAAATATAGGTTAAGTATTCAAAAGGTTAAAAATTCATTTGAATTAAATTTCCTAATATTGTTCTTTATTTACTATTTTTTTTTCTCATGTATCTCTATAATAATGTTTAAACTTATATGTATGTATATGTATGTGCATTTATGTGTATGTGTATGTATGTATATATATGTTAATGCATGTATGTATATGTGTGTGTATGTATGCATATGCATGTTTATGTATGTGTGTATGTTTTCATTTGTGTATTTATGAAATATTTTTATATGTACCCATATACATATGTTGGTACATTTCCTTATTTTTTCTTATTATTGTATCTTTTAGTTTTTCTTGTGCTATCTTAAATTTTTACTAAATTTACAGACTTATGTTTCACTGCTGTACTTGAATGTAATTTCTTATATATTTTTAAGCTCGTAGGGCGTATAAATAAATAAATAAATAATGCTTTCAGACAACATCTGAAAAGAAATTGGCAAAATAACACAATAATTTTACAAAAACGTAAAGAAAAATATGTTTAAAAGTAATGGAATTTTAGCCTTGGGAAATAGGCAACCACTTGACCAAAATCATATTTGAAACAATTTTTTATAAACCATTAAATTAATGTTAACTATTTAAATTTCGAAATTGTCAAATGTCGGAATAATCAGCGAGCATGCATGAGAAGACGTATGAATGGAGAGGAGACGAGATCCGCATTTAAAAACAGAGTGATATGGCGATCTATCCTCTTTGCCTGCCTTACAGAAAAACGGCGTGATAGTTAGTTTGTTGATGGTTGTGTTTAATTATAAAGTTGTGAAAAAAAATGTCGGGCTGGAACATGAAACGCACCCTGCATGTATGCAGAGCGGTATTGCACAAATGAAAACAATTCATTTGACCCTGAAAAGTCAAGAGTGAGATTTGCGTATGCAAATTTCCAAATTTTTGGCACGATGAAGCCGTAATAAGTTCTCGGTATTTATAATTTTTATCTACATGTTATACCCTTTAAAATATCAAACTATACAGTTTCCAAAACATGCGGATAATCTCAAAACTTGTTATAATAGCCGTTTTAGCCCAGGATGTTATTAAAACTAACAAGAATTTGTAGATTTATTTATTCACGTACAAAAAAAAAATTAAAAGCGGTCAGCTTATTTTTTATTCACTGATGTACCCGGGTACGTAATTTAATTTTCAGTTTGACAGATAGCTTTTAGCTGGTTTCTTTGTTTTGAAGTAAATTGTTGTCGTCCTTTAAAATTACATTTAAGACACGTTTTTAATATGTTTCACTAAAATTTAACCGATTTGATTGAATAAATATAAATCGTAAGATAAAAATACGTTTCATGAAATTCTTTAATTAATTAATAGTTTCAGACCCAATGAATAAAAAAATGAACGTTAAGTTATTTATTAAGCATAATAAATAATTAAAGGAAAAAATTCTAAAAAAAAAATTTCTCCAAGGGATTTAATTCCGGCCTAAAAGGGTTAGACTTGGTCATGACCTATAATAATGATAAATCCGTATTATGTTACAAGTGAAATGATATAAGATATGAAGAATTTATTTGATTAATTTAAAAACTCTACCTCGTGCCAGTTTTTTGGGTGCCAACCACTGGCGGCCACTGTGGCCTTATGCTGCAACTGATTCGTTTCGTTAATTCATTCGTATTGTATGAGAGAGAACAAAATTAAAATATGGTTTTGATTGCGTTAGAATGAGATGGATACGAGAATGGCAAACGAACAAACTTACGAAACGAAATTGTGAAAAAATAAGCATGCTGACCAAAAACCTTGGCAGTGCATTTTTTTACATTTCGTCGACTTGTATATTAAGTTTAGTAATATTATAACAATATGGTAAGTCTGACATAGTGAATGACCAATAATATGACAATCTGCGCATCGGAACAAGGAACGCTAACTTCACTATCGTTTTAGTTTGTATACTACTACTACTAATATTATGTATTAATATTATGTTGTGGCGGGCAACACTAACAGCCGTGCGGTTAGCAAGTCCGAACCCTGCTTTGGCCCGCAACGCGTAGGCCGCTGCAATGTCAGCCTGGACGAGGCTACTAAACACCGCACAGCGAAAGTGCTCAACACATTTCATCTTGACAGTTCATGTTGCCTGGCCACCAGCTCTCCGCCAGTGCTCGCTATTGCAAATTTCTTCCGTACGAAATAACAAGATGTAACCCGTGTGTAACTACTTAATAAATATCTTTAATTGTAATCCATCTTTCTTTTTTAACCTCTAATCAACTATTATACGAACTGAATTAATAATATTTAGAATATGGACTAATTCGTTAAAAGTTTCGTTGCATCTTTATACCTTATACGAATACTTAAATTATGATAACGCAATAAGGAAGTTCAAAGGTTTTAATAAAAAAAAATGTTTGTTACCAGACTATTAAACTAAACCAATTTTTTTGTGTATAGTATTATCTGCGCTATGATATTTTAAAGTTTTGTTTTCCACCGCATGTGACGTCAG
Source organism: Micrasema longulum (assembly GCF_059751315.1). Classification (NCBI taxonomy): domain Eukaryota; kingdom Metazoa; phylum Arthropoda; class Insecta; order Trichoptera; family Brachycentridae; genus Micrasema; species Micrasema longulum. Next base: position 176,819 of record NW_028280140.1, on the reverse strand, counting down.
AGGTTCTCTTCCACTTATTCTCGGTCAGTCCTGCGGAGTGGTCCGTTTACGGTAGGTAAACCGGATATCTTTTACAGCTCTCTTAGCATGGGTTGATTTATATGAACTAGTGACATCACTCAAGGTATTTTGTTTTTATTAAAATATTTTTATTCTGTTTATTTTGAATAAACTTGCAGAACAATTTAATGCTCTAATTTTTTCCGCGGGCAAGAAAACACTTTTTGTATCCAGTTTCCCTTAGGGCTGAAGTTCCTCATTAAAAGTTATTCTAAGGGTACAATTACTGTTTCTTTGTACATTTTAAAAGCCTTAAATGTGTCTGAGATATGCTTAAAAATGATAAAATTATTATGTTCTAATGATTTAGAAATGGACATCGTCATTCTCCTGCTCAGGGAAATTAAACAAAACACGGGCAAGAAATAATTTTAATGTCAATATTCTTCCCTTAAGCACATTTAGCCAAGGTGCAAGGATTATTTCTCTGTTCTCTGCCAAAAAATTTATTGTGCTTTCCCATAAAGTTGAAACCGTTAAAAAAAACGAAACATTAATAAATCTGTCTGAAAAATAGAAGTGTAAAAGAAATAAAAATAATATTTTAGAGGCATGTAAATAACGTAAATGATACGCTCTAAAGTCGTCCTTTCATCATTTTTATTATCATTATTTACTTGTGTTAAGGCCATAAAGCACTACGTTGTTACACTTAATTCAGAATATATCGATCATCTGTTACATGGAGATAAGGTAATCAGACCCACGTTTCAGATGCTAGTTCAGGAACATGAAATATACAGCGTAAAACCACTTTTTAAATCAATATTTTAAGTCAATTTTCTTAGGAACCAAACTCGGGACCTCAAGATAGTAAGCGAACACGCCAACTACTATACTATGAGGTGGACTTTTTCGATTTTCCAATTTAGGATTTTTGTCTGAGAGCAGCCATCGAATCGGCAACTTCTATTACAGCCATTATATACCAAGCTTTTATATTCAAATCACGCGTGAAAGGTTCCCAGTTTCATTTGTGATAAAAACAATAAAATTGCAGGTGATTTTTCTCAGGCTTGGGTGTTCTGGGCTGTTCTTTTACTATTGTAATTGGTCCTTCTAGCATATTGTAGTGCTAATAAAGAAGAAGAATAAGAGTCGAAAGCACTCCTCTAGGATTCTGGTTCTATTCCACACCAGGACACAGAGGAGACTAAGAGTTTGAAGAACTTTAATCAATTTTGTACAAAAAATGTTCAAATAAAATAAAAGCATATCATAAATCTCATGCATAATAAATGTTTGTAAATGTTATTATTTGACCACTTACCGACTTTTTTGTCTACCGGTTTCGAGACGAACCCGTCTCTTCATCAGGACACTCATAACACCAACATACTTCTCCCCTTCTCCTTCTTAACCCCCCCTCTACCACACATTCTGCAACATGGCGCTAAATATTACTAACCTGATTTTAGTGCATGTTCGGACATGGTGGTGTTTGCGTCCTCTTTAACTCTTTAACCATGAATGTATTTTATGTATTTTTCCCTAAATACTATGCATGCTCCGGTGACAGTAAAGGTGAAACTATAATTAAGTATTTGCATGTTGTTGTAGTAATTGTCCTGAGATGAGACGCGTACGTTTCGAAGCCGGTTGATATAAAAAGTCAGTGAGTGGTTAAAAACTTGAATTTGGTAACATTAATTAATATGTTTAGCCACGAAGTTAATGCTTTGAACATAAATAATCTTATACCTACCCGAAATAAGTGGAAATGCGACTCACAGGCAACGCAGTGCCTGAAGCCACGGGTCACGTCTCGTATTAGGGCGCACACAACTCGACACTCACCCTTTTCTCCATTAGGATATGTCACAGACCTCCGCGTATCTATCTCCCCTCTTCTCTGTTTCTGGAGGAGAGAATCAATCTTCGTGACAGGCCATTTCATCTGTGCGCTCTTTCTACCCAGGACACGTGACCCCGGCTGACCGGAAGCTGTGCTTAATGCTGCGGATCACGTCATCCTAAAATCTGCTATCCTCTAAATAATTATCTTCGGCTATTCATTATTATATATTTTTCGCTCTACATCTAAGAGGAAATATTTAGAAGAGACATCAAATAATAAATTTTATTGTTTTATTTACTATATATATATATATACGGCCTAAGACAATTATAACAGTAACACGATGAAACGTACATACCATGCAATGTTTATATTTTTTTACAAGATATATCCCAAGAAACAGGGAAATATCACATACTACGAATACCGATAAAAATATATGAAATGTATTAGAAATAATTATTTGTATTTTCAAAATCAATATCGATATTGTGAAAAAATGTTTTCATATATAAATGAAAAAAAATAATTAATTCAAATACGTGAAAAAATGGCTTTGGTTGATGTGACGTCGAGATTTGTAATAATGTTCTTAACAAATTTAAATGGCAATGAACAAATAAACACAAATTGTGACTTATTAGGAGCGTGGCCAATGGAATAACCGTTTTTGCGGGAATTTAAAAAAAAAAATAATACTCATAATAAGCAAAAGGGGCAGTTTCATAGACATTTATAACTTAAAAAAATGTTTTAAAAAAAGGTGATATTTACCTTTTCAAAATTGTGACAAGTTGACCAATCTATATATTCTAAATATTAGGGCACAAAAACTAAAGTTGCTCTTATAAGATTTGACAAGTAGCAGATTTTGAATTCTGGTAACATGGTTGGGAACGTGAAAAGATATTGACTGCAACAGAGAAGGGATTTCACTTATGGTATGAAGTATTTTGAAAATGCGTGATGAAATGATCTATCACAATTTTACGTTATAATTATTTATTTAAGCCTGCGAGGCATGCTCCGTCGGGTCATGGTACAGGGCAAGAATATGAATAATTATATTTAAAATACGTTTTTCTAAAGCAATATTCAATTCCAATCTCTAAAAGAAATATCAGACTCATCAATACACTACCTAGAACAAGACAATAAGAAAGTCGAAAAATATCAGTATATTGAATTTTAAACATTAACATGCACGATTTGAATGCCTCTAGAGCCGAAAATGTATTTAAACATCTCTAGGTGAATTAAGGGCGAAGTTATTTTATTTACGTCAAGTTTTTTTAGTTTAATTCACAATTTATGATAGTCTTGTGTTATGTGTATACGACGCGTTTTAGTTCTTTCAGGTAAAATAAAAACAGCAGATGAAATAATAAAAAGATTTTTTTTGCTTAAACACTAGTAAGACAGTAGGATAATTTCTTATTTTGGCCAGTTTATCACAAATGGTATGCCTTGTATATGCTTAGAATTCCATATTTCCTTTTTTTAAATGTTTATGACCTTTATTTAAGTATTAACCAATGTGCCAAAAAGCTCAGAATATTGAGCAATTGCTTCAAACCTTCATTATTTGTGAAAAGTTAGTTAAAGGAGATTTATTTTAAGTACAGATGCTATATTTAGAAGCAAAGTCAAAAAAACTGTATGAATTAAGAAGAAAATTAATTAAAACCATAAAACTAGAGTTGGAACCATAAAACCACAACTGTAGAAAAAAAGACCCTAAAATGTTATTTGGTTACAATAAAACAAACTAAGCATGACTAAAACGAGAACGGTATTTAAAAACAGATATATTTACATTTTAACATATTACAACAGAGATGAAGAACATTTAAGAAAAGGTAATATAGAAGTCTAGGCATCTACAGGGCTTAAGACCTGTCAATGGCTGGTTTAAGTGGCCACTTTACACACTGTGTAACATTCACCATTCTGTCTATATTTGAATATCTATATTCCTTCAATTCTTTCATCTGTTGATGTTTGTGAAGTTAAAGAGCTGAAACCTTTATTTATGCAGGTGAGATTCATCTAATTGAATTATTTCACATAGATACTAGGCAACGCCTGAAAATGTTGTTTTTTCAATTTCTATACTTCTTCATGGGCCAGGTAATTTATCAACAATCTGATGAATCTCACCTGCATAAATAAAGGTTTCAGCTCCTTAACTTCACAAACATCAACAGATGAAAGAATTGAAGGAATATAGATGTTCAAATATAGGCATAATGGTGAATGTTACACAGTGTGTAAAGTGGCCACTTAAACCAGCCATTGACACGTCATAAACCCTGTAGATGCCTAGACTTCTATATTATCTTTCCTTAAATGTTCTTCATCTCTGTTGTAATATGTTAATATAAACAGCTCCCCAGGGAGTTGAATCCAGTCCTTGTCTACAAATATTTACATATTTTTAATGCATTAAAAGCTATCTAAGCTACTTAGCTATGAGAGCTACCAATTTCAAAGGTCATTGGTTTAGTTAAGAAGTTGGTAAGCATAATTTATCGGCCTTTTAGTGTAATGGCCAGCGCGCTTGCCTACCATGCAAGAGGTCTCAGGTTCAATTCCCGACATGGTTAGCATGAAATATATATCTCAAAGGGTGTTTCCAAACAATCATATTTCATAGTCACTGGAGCGGTACCCGAAGAGTAAGACTGATCAGCTTACTTTCATGTAGCAAAAAATGTTTCAAATACTTTATAAAATCTTTTATAAAAATCTTTCATAAAAACGTGTTTAAATATGCGAAACATAATCAAGTAATCAATTGAATTTTCACGAAGGTTTACACGTTCATTACGCTCTTAAAATAAATTTAAAATTTCCATAGGAGCGGAGGGATATATCATAGGTCGCATTTGCCAACAAGTTGTTAAATTTAACATTTAACTTTAGAAACCTCGAGTTTAAGTCAGTGAAGGGGGTCGACGATTCTTTTATGGGAACATAGAAAGGCTGTAGCTATGGCTGAAGGCTTTTCCGCCTAAACGGTTAGTGTTTTATATGCCAAAGGGATTTATGTTATTACCGCTCATATTTTTAGCTGTTACGCTACCAACGTCCGCTCTATGGCCCCCTAAATGATGAAAATTTGAAAGAAATATTCCAAGCACGTTCACAGTCTCGCATGGAGCCGAGGACCAATGGGGTCGAAGATCAAATCTTTAAAGCCAGCCATTTACTTCGTTATAATATTATGAAACAGTTTATATTACGTTTTGCTATCATCGAAATGACTGAGCTCGTCCTTGCTTCATAATAAATTAACAATTATTTTACAGTTATAACGTATTTTATACTTACTTTATCAACTTTGATACTAAAGTTAAGAACTTTCAACAAAAAATGTAATTGATTTTCAATTCCTAAGCTTTATTTTTCTGTTTATAAAATATTTTTTGTTAATTTATTACATCTAATATGTTCTTTTTCTTTAAAAAATTAAACAACTTCTTATGTTTAACCCAATTTAATTTCTTTGGCTCGATCTTTATTTTTATCTTTCACTAATCTCAATCTTTATTTAAAACATTTAAGTTTGTAAGTGAAAATTCTTGATGGAAGTTCATTGTAATTTATTATATAAATAAAACACGAGTGATACTTCAATCCACAAATTTGTTTTTCAGAAATCATTATTTACAAAACCACACTCACGAAGGATGGGACACCAACAATAAAATAAAATACTTAAACTCATTAAAATAACATTATATCCATTCATTAGTTAACCCAAAGAAAATTTGTCGATAATGATCCTTAAGATAAAAATAACTTTATTTAATATACTTACATATAACTTTGAATTATGTATCCTCACCTCTGTTCTGTATAAATACATTTAACTTTTTAATAAAGATACCAGTCTCGAAGATGTCGCGAAAGCGATGAAACCGGTCACTGGATATTCCAAATTTGTGGATTAAAGTATCACTCGTGTTTTATTTGTATAATAAATTTCAATCTTTATTTTTACTTTAATTGATTTAATTAAGCTACACACTTATTTAATATAATTTATGAAAGATGGTGGTGTTCTCTAATTGGGGATATGTATAAAAAATATTAGGAATGCTTACTTAAAAATGTATGTTTTTTGTGTATCCTTGTTAAACTTCCAAATGGATAAAAAAAATATTTAAAAATTCAATAATTTATTCACGAAACAAAATGTTGCATAATTTACGTACAAAATTTGGTAAAAAAAATGGTATGAAAAAGACATCTATCATGAATTATTTGAATATTTTATAATAATATGTAAAAGTTTTTGAGAAATTTAAGGTATAACAATTGATTTAATATGAAATAATATTAATGTCCCTAGTGTGTAGTCCCAGAACTTAACATAATATACAATATGGGATAAAATTTACGATTAATAGTTGTCATAATGATATTATTTCTTCAATTTAATTATGTGGAAAACTTTAATTTTCCTAGAAAAGATGTATGATACTTTTGTTGTTTTAAAAAGGAACTGTATAAAAATAATTAATAACCACACAACGTGTGAAAGCAAACCTTAAAAGCATTATTTAAAACATGGGTATAAATGTATATTGTCTATGTATATTGTATTCTTTGATACAAAGAACGCTAGATTTATGTATGGCGGGGGTGGCGCGAAGTTCATCTTGTCGCTGGGTGCGTGACACACATTCTAAATGTATTAAAACCCGCCCTTGCTTTCACTTCTCCAGGGTTGCAGCTTCTACAGGGGCACGTACCACCCTCATAAATTCAGATATGAAAATAATAAAGTTGAAGAGTCTGTCGCGAATGCCGAGAAAAATCAAAATGACGCAGGCGACCGCTGCTGGTTTAGTTGTTACCCTTGTGCAACTAATGGCCCAACCTCCATAATATTCAGGGTAGCGAATTGATTTTTGGGACAAATAGAAAAGATATCCTAAAAAAAGACAGTGTCGAATTTGAAACATCAACACTTTTTGAGATTTATGTTATTTTGTGTGCTCCTAAAAGCAAACATGCAAAGCATCAACTTAATATAATATCTCTTTGAATCTTGAATAAATATGAAGAAAAAAAACAGTATATTACTTGGCAGAGAGACATTGAATCAAAATCCCGTAAAAGCGATTATTTTTAATTAAATAAACGACAAAAAACTCAAACGAAGTATGAAAATTTCAAGTAGGATTAGTTTTGTGCAGATTACGTTCAACAAATGTCGTTCAAAACGTTTTTCTAAATTTCAAATCAGTTCAAAGTTCAATTACATGTTGAAGTAATAGTTGCATCACAAAATATAAATTCATTTGAATAAAGTAATGCGTCTTTTATAAACAAAGATCATATTTATATTTGCATTCGATATATTACTTGTTGGTCTCCTTGTGTAGTGGGCAGCGTTTTGCCTTCCATGCAAGAGGTCTCTGGTTCGATATTTGACATGGTTCACATGAAATAATGATTTTAAAATGTGTTTTAATACTAGAATATATTATTGGCCCTGGACTGATACCTGAAGCGTAAGATTATTCATCTTACCCTCATATAACAAAAATGATTAAAACACACCGCGATTGGTGTAATGATTCATTTCCCTATGCACAATTAGGAGCGGAAAGGGAATGATGGTGATGAACTATTTTATCATATTTTACGATTGTGTAAAAACATAACTTAATTTGTGTGTTTCTCTAGCAAAAACTACGCTGATTTATCGATAGAATTGATTTTATGTAACATATCATGTAAAATTTCAAATATTGTTTTGTTGAATAAAGCTTGTATAGCCGTTCGTTCTGTATTTGCGCCAAATGTTCACAAATTGAATTTGATCCCGTACATAGAACTCCTCGTTTCATACAAGCACCTATATTCCTATCTTACCGTAAAACAAGCTGTCGAGTCGCGGCTGTTATTACGGCGACAAAATAATAGACGCGATGGTTCCAGGCCGAGCTTAAAGCAATTCACTTATACGGGGAGATAGTTCTCAAAAGCTCGGCTTAACAATGGGTGCCTAACTCACTTAAACTTCAACTATGGATGTTTCACTGTCATGAAACTAAAGGTCACTACTTTGAAAAGTTTCATAAGTAATGGGGACGCGAAAGGCGTACTTCGAAATTCAGGCTTACTTTGATTTAATACAAACTTGTTACTGTTATTGTTGAGTGAATCAAGAAATTTTGAAATTCGCATTTTAACATGTTGCTTTGAAATTTTGAACTGATAATTTTCAATATTTTCAAACAAGTTTTATTCATTTATTCTTTAACAATTTTTGTATTTATTTTTTTACATTAATATAAGTGTGCTTGTGCCAAAGGAAACATTTCAAAGGTCAGAATTAAGGGAATCTTCCTTAATTCTGACCTATTTCTTGAAGCTCAAATTAAAAGAATGATAAGTTCATGCTTTTACCAGCTGAGACAGATTAAATGCATACGCAAACATTTGCCAGTTGATGCCGCCATTCAATTAATTAATGCGTTTGTAGTGGCTAGAGTCGATTATTGAAATGGTATCTACACAGGTCTACCAATGAATAAAATGACTCACCTACAGTCTGTATTGAATGCCGTAGCGAGACTTTTTTTTGGAATCTCTAAGTTCAGTCATATCACTGCACTACTCTGGGAATTACACTGACTACGTTTTCCACAGAAGGTAAAATACAAACTCTGTTGGCTTATAAATAAGTCACTGTACAATTCTGCTCTAAAATATTTAAGAGAACTCTGTATTTCAGATGAACGAGTTAACAGACGTCTAACGCTTATATCAGCTACATCTACGTCGAGAGGAAAAGTAATTATACATCTTTGCAAACGGCGCACTAAATTCGGCGAACGCGCATTTGCGGTCGCAGTCCCTACGGCATGGAATGCTCTCCCAGCAGAGGTGCGAAACTGTAAGAGTGAAGTGATGTTTCGGAAAAAACTGAAAGCCCACTTGTTCTCTTAATCATTTGAATAAATCCTTAGCATGTGATGACAAAGTACATTGTTTTTCTTAAATTACTAATGAAAAAAGTTTGAAATTAAATTTATTTCTTTATATAATCACTTTGCATAGCACCCTAGAGGTATTATATTACGAAAATGGCGCTAAATAAGTTTTTCACAAGAACAATAATTTTTATATGGATAAAAATACATATTTTGTTTTATTCAAATTTTATTTATAAATAAAAATATACTTAAATAAATTTATTCGTATTTTTTTTATTATAATTAAAATGCAATTCCACAAAGTAATCAAATCAGAAGAAAAACTCAATCCAGTAATAATAATCCTTTAAGTATATATTAAGTGTGTTAAAATTCTGTAAAAACTTACACTTAAAAGCTAAAACCTTTTTTTGCCTATTTAGCCTGTTCTTTTTGTCAATCTGTGCACAACCCATCTCGATTATTCATTTGTGATACCAATATTATAGTAATTGTCTTAACTCGTCATTTCTTTCATATAAGCAAAAAGTTACCAGCAAACACAGCTTGGGTAATTGAAAAAAACAAGTAGTATTTATGTTTTCACTTTTGTTGAAATAGAAGTTCTTTTTTGTTATGTTCTTGTTTATTTAAATTGTTTAATTTTATTATGTGTGCTCATTTTGGATTTTATTTATTTATTATCTATGAACATCCTAGGGGCTTTTACATGACAGATATAAAATCAAAACTCAGGAGTTTTATCGTTTTACAAGGTAAGATACTTATATAATAAACAATTGAAAGAATAACAAATAAGTATCAAATGGTATTATGCTTTATACATAAAAAAGTACAATATTGATTATACGTTTGCAACTACATAATTAAATGTGTTGGAAAATTATTACGGTTATAGGAAAAAAAAAGTTTATAGCAAGTATTGTTTAAGTCTAGATAAGTAAAAGAAAAAAAAGGATTTTTACAGCATTCGAATAATGAAAATTATTTTGAATTTATCACCGTAAGAGTTTTTACTGTAAAAATTGTCAATGTAAAACGAAACACATCAATTCCTCCGCACTCGTTTCCGAGCCAGTGTAGTCTTAGGATCGGAGAATTCGAAAAATAATTATGTCTACTAGATGCCACAACAAAGGTAGACTGCACATTTATTATTTGGTACTTTGATACATATCAGTCTAAGTAAATCAATTGCGTCCGTTTTAAAACCCTATTATGTCAATATACTATATCCTGACGTCATACGATTTTTTTTTGGTGATGAGTTATTTAAATAGTTTATTTAAAGAATAATTAATTTTTTTATTTTAACATACCGAACGATCTTAACAGATTTACTTTCATATACTAGAGTTATCATTTTTACAGTTTTCTACAAAAACATAATTATATTATTTTGCCTAGCTTTGCATTTTTTTTTATTAGATCTCTGAGTCAATATGATAATAAAAAGAATTCGATTTTTTTTGAGATTTTTATATTTTAGGCTGGCAGGGAACGTTGATCTTTGCCAACCATATTTATGCTTGAAATAAATCTTGTTTAAAAATATTGTGATCTCATCAAGAGTTCGACCCGTTATCTTTGGTTTTTTCACAAAGAATAACCCGATCACCCTTTTATAGAGTCTTGACAGTATGTGGAAAAAAGAAAAAGGAGGAACTGAAAAATACGCTAAAACACAAAACCAATCAAGATAAAATATTTCATGTTTTTTTCTTTTAACTGGTGGGAATCGAACCCGTGGCACCAGTTTCACAGTTAATCGTCTTACTCTAGCTTTATATTATTTTATTTAAAAAATATATTTTTATTTCACACCAAACCTATACATTGGTGTATAGTAAAGTATGATCTACATATTCATTATTATAAAATAAAAATATTTACTAAAATTCACATTATGTATAATCTGCAATTTAACATTTTATGTTTTTTAATTTTTAAAAACCTGTTAGGGTGATATGAAAATGTTGAAAGTTCAAGTTATGCCTTGTCTGATTAATGTTGTCATCATGTGCCTTTGAAGGTTGATTTTAAATTTTTATCCAGTATAATTTTTCAAGTGGTAAGGTAAGTCATTATAGTGTTTAAGTCCATTATAGATGATTTTGTTTGTCCTCCATTTTTAATGCGGTCGTGCTGTTATTGTCTGGTATTATACATATTTTTTATAAGTCAACATTTTGATGTTAATTAAAACAAACATCTAATGGTGCGTTTTCGGTGTCATGTAAAGTTTTGTGAACAATATTTGTGTACTTTCGAGGGTAGCAACTATTAAGATTACACAATTTCTAAAACATTGACTAAATAATCCGTTTTATCAACTTCAGGAAATGATTTGTCGCGAGCGGAAGAGGGTCAAAGCGCTGCGCATAGGATACTAAATTTGGCCTTGCGTGAGCACGGCAGGCGCTCAGTTTGGATGTATCTCCAAAAATTGGTCCATTTTAGTAACCGAGGTAATTTCAGAGCTAAAAATGGCGCGTCCTCTGAAGAGAAAGAAAATTTCAACGATCCGACGAAATTTGCAAAGCGTTAAAATTAATCAAATAATATTCAAATGAGAAGTTACGACACCTGTTGACTTGCCGACAAAGAATGTGACTAACATAACATTTGCTCGGGTTTAGTTTGAAGCCGTCGAAAAGAGCATTGCGCTACAGGGGTATGGGAAAAAGTAGGAGCGACACAAAGGCCGTAAAAGTGTGAAAAACCAACGCCGGAAGATAATGTGTGATCATTTGTCTTCGTTTCAAGGGTGGCCCTTGGAAGGGGAGGAAAAATAAGTAAATAAAAACAAATAGCAAGAGGAAGGAATGAACTCAGTGAATGTGAGGAGAAACATTTGCAAGATGACGTTATGAGATATCACGGCGATATGGAAATAAGAAACATCACTGTATCTACATAGGTAAATATGTATAGTATGTAGTGTGTGTATAAAATGGAATTTGTTTGAAGAAGTAAAGTACACATTATCGTACGAGCGTTTGACTAGTGCTCTTTTCATATAATTGGATGTACACGTTCTCATTTTTCACTGTTAATATGTGTAACAATTCTTGTTTTCGGTAATGTTTTGAATTTATCCAATTTTTTGTAGACAAGAACTGGATTCAAGCCCCTAGAAAGTTGTTAATATTGACATATTACAGCAGAGACGGAAAACGTTTTAGAGAAGGGATATATAAGTATAGGCATCTACAAAGCTAAGGACGTGTAATAACACGCCAATAGCCAATAGGCTGATTTAAGTGGCCACTTTACACACTGTGTAATATCTGCCATTCTACCTGTATTTGGACATCTAGAGTCCTTTTATTCTTCCACATTTTGATGTTTGTGAAGTTAATGAGCTGATTAATCCAACTGGTTCCAGAAGAAGTTTAAAAATTATAAAATATTTTCAGGCGTTGCCTAGTATGTGGATGAAATAATTCAATCAGATGTATCTCACCTACATAAATAAAGGTTTCAGCTCTATTGATTTACGTGAGATTCATATATTTAGCAATAAGTCCGCCAAATTACTTATTCTTTGTACTTGATTTTTTTATAAAGTAAATAAATAAATAAAATATTCTCCATCTCAGTTGAAAAAGGTTAATTTCTTTTTCTTTTCATTGCTTATTAGTATTTTCTGATTACAAGTTTATGTATTTTAAACCTTGCTAAAACTCACTTGATACTTTGAGATGGTTAAGTCAAGTTTCCCATTCGAATTTAATTAAATTAATAATTTTTAATATTTACTTCAACAGATATTGAAGACTTTATTAAAAGGGTAATAAAGAAATCAACCATTATCAGGGTTTATCCATACATCAAGGTTGAGTTGAGTTGAATAGTACACGGCACGATAAACCAAAAAAGCTCATTTCTAAACGGGGGTTAAAATTTATGATTTACCAACTTCATTCAAATAGTTAGCAAATAGTTTTCAACAGTTTCTTCATAAAATCAAAACAAAATTTGATATCACTGCAATATTATTGTTAAGTTCATATTCACACAAAAATAAACCTAAATCTAACATTACAATCGGAAAAAAGTTTAAATTACAAAGTAGTAAAAATTCAGGGGAGGTAACTGTAACGATTTTGTAAGTAAACTAAAAATATTGCCTTATAAGGAACTAAGCGCCGTATCCGATTTATTTTTAAGTTATTTTTAAGAGAGAGCTTTTTTGTGGAGTGCCTGCTTTATTTACTTAAAATTTTCCATCTTGATCCTTAATAACCGGCGTCGGAAGTCGCATTTAGACGGAGTAAAAATTTGTGAGCAATTATTTCCGGTGAAGCAGTATCTATAAATATTACCCTTCTCCTTCCCTTAGTAATATTATCACGGAAGGCACTCGGCGCCAATATCGAACATTTATTGCTAATTTCCTCAACTCTTTTTTATTTCCGTACTTAAAATTTGTAGGGATTTAAATTTGAGATGAAATATACCATATATTCTTGTCAATTATTTTCTTACTTCATCATAAAAGTCTTATAGTTGGTCTTATACCTATGTATTTTTTCTCTGTGAAGTTAATATTTTTGTCAGTTTTAAATATCATAAATCTACAAATATTTTGAAACAAAACAATTGTTGTTAACAATTTAAAATAAAAACAAATATAATTTAAAGAATTATATTACTCTGGAAGATCCCTATTACCAGATAGAATTTTAGTTTCCTCTCACGTCAATCCTCAAGTTCAGACAAATATATTAAAAAAATAGACATCAACGTACTCTTAATTCAATAAAATATAATGTGAACTTAAGTTTGTTTTTAGAATTAAGCCATCCAATATTCTTCTAAGCACATATTTCCCTCATACACCAAAATATTAATTTTGATCGCAATATTAAATAAAATGATTGGAATCTAAAAGATTGCCGCCATTTAATTCAATAAAGGTATTATACCTAACGGTTTTCAAAATTTATTCTGTGGATTTTTTTATGTTCTGATTTCAAAGTGAAAACACCCCCAATACCCTTCTTCACAATTGGGTTTCGCGCCCTTTATCTGTGGCAGCAGTGTGCAATGAATTTATTGATGCATTTTTTGCCGGAACTGAAAATAACGTTTCTTTTGTAGAGATATTTCTTTTGTAGTCTATGAGCGTGGGTTGAGTTCGGCCAATTTACAATGTTACATTTGTTTTATTTTATTTTGAATATGAAATTGGATAAATGCGGATACGAAAATAAGTTCGTTCATATAGTGGTATAAAAATGCAAATCTCGAAATACCGTTTCGTTTTTTTTTTTCAGAAAATTTCTCTTTTGATTTAGAAGTACGGTTTTGCTAACGAAATTAAGTTTTTTTTGTATTTTCTTTTATTTGATTTTCAATGTAGATATTTTGTTGAATCGGATAAATTATACAAAAACCTGTATATTTACGAAAATAAATCGCTTGCGGTACGTTTTGGTAAGATAACTACATGACATTGTATCTGTCAAGATTGAGTGTTCTGTGCGGTAATTCGCTGTCGTTATTAAGCTTAATTTTTTTTTTTAAATGAATTTATGGTCGTCATTTTCATTGAGTTGTAAATACCTCACTATTAAAATATGGAAATCAAGTTGTAGTAGAGTGGAGTGCGATCCTCGGATCTTTGACCTTTGAGCCCACGACACTAGCCATGGGACCACAACCCGATTTCGAATTATATAATAACATGTAGGATAAGAAATTTTGAACGTTTGAGGTCATTTTAACACAAACAAAAAAGAACTTGGAGTGCGGCTAGAAATAGCAGGCGCCGCATTCAACAGTACAAAGGCTGTCCTACAATCTGATATTTACTCAGTGAAAACCAATTACCGGCTTCATTATGCCTACATAACGCCTGCATAACACCTATTTTTCTCCACGGATGCGAATCGTGGTCCCTTCTAGCTAGGGCCCATAACAGCAAAATTTTGAGTTTTTAGAATAGGTGGCTCGGAAGAATTTCTGGTGTGCTGTGGTTTGACTTTGTAGGGAATGAAGTAATAAAAGAATGGACGCAGCAAACTCAGGTGACAACTGTCATCAAGCCAAGGCTATACAGTTGGCCTGGCCATGTGCTTTGAATGCCTCCCAAGAGCCTAAGAGACGACGCTTGCCTACTTTACAAGGTATCGGGTTCTTGACGTCCTGGACGTCCACTGCTGACTGTTTGCTGGCAGTTTGCGTCAAAACTACGGGACGCAAACCTACTTGCACAGGAGCTGGCCGGAGGATGCACAGGAGCTGGCAGCTGTCAGAGATGCTTGGGGGATCTAGTGAACACCATATGCTCCAACTCGGGAGTGGACATGGAATGATGATGATGATGAGGTAATGATAACATAAATGTTTTTCAAAAAGTTATAACTTAAAAGTTCCGAAAATATATTATAATGTACAAAATGTAATAAAACTAGATTGTTTTGTTTCCAGTATGTTAACAAGAATATTTCTAAGTCCCTGGACTAGTACCTTAAGAGTAAGACTGATTATCTTAGCTTCATGCAACAAAACGAAATTATTAATGTGTTTAAAAAATAATTTTACAAGTAAAAATTTTGATAATGACGTTCTGACTTACACAGAAAATATTGTTTAAAAAATGATGATGCTGCTAAAATTTTAAAATGAATGAAAAAAATATTGGATCCTCAACCAAACTGTGATATGGTGAAACGGATAGTTTGGTTAAAGTGGGAATGAGCAGGCCATATTGCTCGTTTGATGATATAACGTTAAAAACATTTTAAAAAAATGTTTTTTTTATATAGAAAATATTGATATATTTTGTAGATGTAAATAGTGAAGTGTTGCTCCGTATACAAAAGCAACTTTGCTTTGTTAGATGCTACAAAGTTAACTTACGTAATAAGAAGGCTCAATTCTGACAAGTTACACAAAAACACACCTTATGTTGCACAGGCTTCAATACAAAGGCGGAGACGGGCGCATTATGAGAGGAATAATTTTCAAAGTTATCTGAGATTCCAAATTAGATAACATTCTCCTGCAAGGCAACGAACGGGTATTTTCAAGTTTGGTTGACTTGGCATTGTAAGCTTGTGAATATTATACTCTCCCGGTACCTGAGTAAGTGAAAGTTTTCCGTTTCATATATGAACACATTCAACATGACTGTGACATGAGAAAGTCTACTGTAGATTAACATCTAAATGGATATTTCAAGAAAACGCTTGGAGCACTCAGTTTCAGTTTTTGTGCTGTAATACAGCGTTTATTGGGAAACAATGGTACAAATAATGAACTTGCAATACAAGGTAAAAATAAAAATATTTTTAATATTATACTGGTTGCAAATTGTGTGTGTCTGTGTGCATTGTTCGAATTGTTGTTTGAATTATTGTTACCCGCATGTGTAATTAACTTCGAATTATTGATGTTAGTTATTACAAGTATATATATAGCTACCGTCTTTCTGTGTCTGCCAGTTTTGTTTCATTTCTACGGTAATGGTAATATTTTAGTATTTGCATGTTGGTGTAGTGAGTGATCTGACGAAAATACGGCTACGTCTTAAAACCGTTAGACATAAAAAAATCGGCAAGTGGTTGTATACTAACATTAGTTAAAGGGCATGAGTCGTTTATTATTATTTCTGTGCTAGGCACGCCGAACCTGTCGCTGTATTTTTATACTCATTACACGCTAACAGAACAATCTATTTGCACGCAATTCCGTTCAGAGCATCGCTTAGAATACGGTTTAAATCGTTTTTTTATTTAAAAAATGCAACCATAAAAAAATGTTCCTCCGATGTTTTCGATATGGCCTTGAAAAACCGTGTTTATGTTGAGATTACGTTTTTTGGCTCCCAAGAAGAATGCCAGCAATTTTATGATTTTCATCTAAATATTGTACCAGTTTGATAAATGAGCAAGAAAATATTGCACTTAAACCAAAGGCCCATTCATTTATTCTGTGCAGCCTATAAAAGTTGCACCAATCATTTTTAGCAAACATAAGACATAACTTATGATATTTTTAAAATTATTTTTATAATTATTTTTTTTTATTATTTCTTTTGAAGAAATAACCCGCTAAACATTTATTTTTTAGAGGCTTGTCAGCATGTGCGATAGAGGGGATACTGAAGGAGGTAATCAACACCCAGACTGATTGAGAAAAAATCTTACTTGGATTTTTTCCATGCAACTGGCGGGAATCGAACCCGCGACGCCAGTTTCACAGTTGGCCATCTTACCAACTGCGTAATTGCACAAATGATCGGGGGCATCGTTTTGCAGTACATTCATATCATCTCTACAATAAAAAAATGAACTACACAGGACGCAGTCAACATATCTTTTGAACACACAAACTATTATACAATATACATGTTACTAGAAACATATTTTTTTTCTATCTTTCCTACTCATATAAGAATTAAAGTCCATTAATCAAACACACACACATGCTTAATAAGTTCACCTAAAATGTAGAGCAACAACTGCTTGAAGCAACTCAGCGTTTTTATTGGATGTAATACATTATATTCTATGAGATCAACAGTATTGCAAATAAGACATCTATCCACATCATTCCAGTACTCTATCCAGGGCTTTACTATGCTTTTCTTCTTTATTTGTGGTGATATATAAGTTTTATCAAAATGTAATTAAATAGTTATTATTAACTTCAACCTGTTTCTTCCATCTACGCTTTAACTGATGTACGGACTCCTCAGCCAAAACCGACAAATCGCTACAGCGGTGACCCCGAAGTGATGCATTTATAAAACGCATTGATACGCAGTCAAAGATACAGTTATTTTTTTGTATATTTATTTAAATTAATGCTTATAACACAAATAAAATATTTTATTCGAACTTCGATTTCTTTTGATTCAGCTCAAACTAATAAAAAAAACAAAAGCCCGATTAAAAAAAAAAACAATTATAAGAGTTCAAAAACTGTTCAATAAGTTTTCATATACTCGTAGCTGGGTGTTATCATATTAACGCGTTTACAATTTCGACTCCCAAAATATATTAAGTTGTTTTGTTTACACTTTACCAATACTTTTTGATAGCTGTATGTTTTAAAGAGTCTTAAAGTCGGGTCTATTCAAAATTTCTTTATACACTTAGGCCTCCTCTGAATGCGAAAAGTTAACCAAAATAATAGGATTGTTCAACGGTGTAGGCTTTAACTTTCTCACAGAGTTCTGTCTTACCGAAGGGAGGGACAGGATTATGTGAGCCAGGATTTTAAAGAGAAGTTTTATAAACAACCTAATTATGTGTACAAAAACACTCCTTATTTGTCTTCAAAGCATTATGCTCGCAAAATGTGAGAACAGTGTTTTTGTAGAAATTCTGGTAGAAAATAAAGATGCTGAGTTTAAAATGGAATATTTGCAATTTTTTCAAAACAGATTTTTATTCTGTTATTAAAATAAACGTTGAACCAAACTAATATTTTGTATTAAAATTTTGTATTTATTCAATATGTTTGAATAGTTTCGTTTATTATTTATTTGCATATTTGTGTTTAATTTTTTTTATAAACCCTTGTGGATAGTTACATTCATTTTACATAAATAATACATTAATATTTATTTATACTCTGTTATTGGTGATTATTTTATTTTTTACACCTTTTGAAAAGTTTGTCTAAGGCTTTTGTTTTGTTTTATTTGGTCGTTTATTGTATAATTTCAGTCCCTGATTATTTTTTCAGTTTCAGTGCTGCAGAGCAGCGTTTATTTAATAATTAAAAAATACATATAAGAATTTGTTACCCACTAAGTCTAAGGACTTTTCGGTGGGACACATTTTTTTTATGACAGGTTTATATTACATTTATTTAATTTATATTTTACAGATTTATTTATAAACCGGCACTATAAAGTATCTAGAAGATATTTCTTCAGTTCTTTTTTTTTCATTTGAAGATTTTTCATTTATTAGGCTCGATTGTTCTTGTCTTGTTTTGGAATGTTGTATGTAAATTAATCTGATATTCTTGAATTATGTCTATAATTATTTCATTTTTATTTAAGTTTAAGTTCTTTGTCTACAATGATATCAGTGGCTAACTTATGAATAAATTTTAAAGATTCTAGTTGAAAAAGTTTATAAACATTTAATTTTTAAATAGGTACGAAGGTTTTCACGGTCACTGTTATCAATTCGTTTCTTTTTTGGGTGACACTGTGTGTGTTAGATTTTTTAAGACATTTCGGCTACCATTGCAGGAGCCATCTTCCAGTTAAACTGAGGTTTTCTGAGGTTCACTCAGTTTACCTGGAAAATGGCTCCTGAAATGGTAGCCAAAACATCGGAACAAATCCAACACACTCAGTATAACCCAAAAAAGAAACAAATTGATTTAATTGTTTAGTTATTTTAAGTTCTTTAGTTGATGTTACATAATAGAGGTCATATTAGTTTCAATATTTTATTTTGCTGTCGTTGTAGTCTGTTTGTGTCATTTTAGTTTCATGTTTTCCATAGTTGTTGCATATATATATTCAACGCTCTTAAATTATTAAATGAATATTAATGTTATTTTCATAATTCTAAAATAATATTTTCTATACGATTATTTAAGTTTCTATTTCTTAACCAGAATTATTTTATAAAAACATGGGCAATTTATTTGCAAAGTAAGTACAGCCCTTATTAGCTTGTAGTTTTTTTAGAATAATTGTTTTTTTATTCGTTTTGTAAGATTCACTGCGAGCAAACTTTATACCGCAAACAAACTGCCGTGTTAGCGTCTTTCGAAATTCTGCCATCTGAGGAAGTTGTTGTTACCAAACTGTAAAGGTATTTTTTTTATTCAATTTTATTTTTGGTGAAATACAATTTAACATTTTTTTCATTATAATAGTTATTGTTTATGTTTGTCCTGTTTTTTACATATACCTTTAGTTAATATATAAAAATAACTTTATTAGCAATAATAAATCCTAACTGTTTACCGCTCGCAACCACAGTTGTTTTTAAAAAAAACGCTAAATAACCGCTTAGTTGATGTAATGACTTATATTTACATAGATTTATTTATTTAAAAAATACTTGGTACACTTCCACTTATTTATTTGACCAATTAGCGGTTTTTACCCTCAAATGGGCATCTTCAGACTCAAATAAATAAGTGAAAGTGTACTAGTATTTTAAAATTAATAACTTATATGTAAATTATATGTACATATAAGTTATTACATCATTACAATGGAATTTTATCAAGAGTTGTCAATAAATAATTTTAATAAAATAACCGCTTAGTTATTTGAAATCATTAGTATTTATACAATTTTCAAATAATAAAAGTACCTACTCATAATCAAATGTTAAGTTATAAATTTTGAAATAAAAAAAACATATTTATATTGAAAAAGGGTTAAGTAATAAGAATCTTTGTTGAAATAAAAAATGCATAGGTGTTGAAAATCCTAGTGTCAGGCATTGTTGTTTTTTTAAAATAGGTACCTAATGGTCCAACCAAACATACAGGTTTTGTTTTTTTTTTTACAAAAATAATAATATTTTTTTATATAAATCTAACCAGCAAGTTTGTGAACTGTTTTATGAATGTAAGTGTAAATCTTCTTTAATTCATACATATTTTAATTAACTCTTACTTGTCTTAGGCGTTTTAATTCATATAAGCTTATCTGGAAAATTCACTGTCATTGTTAAAGTATTTAATCCACACCGTAGCGATTATTTCATAAAGTTTAATAAAATATTATTTTTCCTTTAAAAAAGTTAGTACCTTATAAAATATCGCAACCTCGGTGTGTATGTTTGCCTAGGATATTAAGGTTCCGGTTTGATTTTCAGTTTGATAATGAAAATTAAATGTGATAAATTTACATGCTTGGGTGTACCTATATGAAAGCACACAAAATATTCCATTAAAAAAAAATATATATCATTTTGACCAGCAAAAATACATCTCAATTTTTTTTTACCACTGAAAAACGAAAAGTAAATCAATGTCGATAATTCCAAAAAGTAATTAAAAATTTGTGTCATAAAAATAACAATCAGCAGACCAACAAACCATCTTTACAGCCTAACTGAGTCAATAACAAACCTGGGTCAATGAGTCAATATATAAACTTTGTTTGGAACCATCTACCTTTGCAACTTTTTTCAGCAAACAAGGACTTGTTTTTCTTGTCACGTAATTAAAAGTCCTTCCCTCGCTCCCTTTGTGAAGCTTTATTGTAACTTTGATTGTATAAGAAATATTGATTAGAAAATTTCACCGAGAAAACGGAATTTATGCGATCATAAAATATTAATAAGAAGATTTTTATTTCCTTTAAGGCTGTGTCCATAAAACTTTTGTCATCTACAAGTTAAATGAAGGGTTACAAGTATAAATTGGAAAACATTTTTTTATGGAAATCTCTAAGCAAACAGTTATCAAAGAAAGTTTTTCGTACTAAAAACATATTGCATAAATTCAAATATCACAAAAGTTTTTTAACAAATCACTTAAATTAATAATCAAAAGCTTATTGTGCTTAGTTTATGCGCAATTAGCAAGTTGTGGAAATTGAAGACATAATATTTATATACATACATAGATATCAGATGTGCTGTTTAGGTTAAGATTTTTCATTTCATATAATGTCTGTTTCAGACATATACTTCCGTACTTAAAATGACTCTCAGAAATATTTAATGGAGACTAAAATTAGGAAAGTTTACGAAATAATGTAATGTTATGATCACAAAAAAGTTTGACCGTGATCGAAAATTTTGAAAAAAAGTAGTAAACACAGAGACAATACAATAACATTGGAACAATATCACATAAAACATTCTAAAACGAAACAAGGACAGTCGAGACCAATAAACCAGGGACTGAAATTAAACAATAAACAAACATATAAAACCAAACAAAAAACTAAGACGACCTTTACAAAAAAGGCTTAAAATATTATCATTAAAAATTAGTATCAATTTACAAAATAAAAAGTATTTTGTTCAATGAGTATAATCCATAAGGGTTTATAGATTATGTTTTTAGTTTAGATTTTTTAGATTTTTTTATTTTTCTTTAGCACTAACTTTGTGGTTATTCATTACAATAAAATAAATAAAACAATTTTGTTGTTAACCACTATTTTACCTTTTTTCTACCGACCAGTTTCAAAGCTAAACAAGCTTCTTCCTAAAGGTTTACATAACTTATTAATTATTTCCTATTTTATTTTATTTTATCAGTGTGCTGCTAATGAAAAAAAATAATCAAGTCCTTTTTTCTTAAAAAAGTAGTTATGTGAGCAGCATACGCTCAAAATCAGACAGGAGTAGACTTAAATAAATATTGTTTATTAAATAATTTTTAATTCTTTTCTTATCTTAAATCACTTTTTTATTTTCTAAGATTTCCAAAATTTCTTATTTTAAATATTTAACATTCATGATGAAGTACTTTTCATCCAGTTTTTATTGAAGTTATGATTATTGTATATCAAGTGGTTTGCGAATTCAGGAAAAATAAATATTATTTAGGCACTTTCAGTGTTTTTTTACTCGGATATCAAAGTTTTTTTTAGTTTTACCAATTTAGGATGAATTGCAATCATTACAATTTGACAGGTTAATGCCAGTTTTATTTTATTTGTAGACTTGGTTTCTGTGATTTTTTAAAAAAGTTTCTTCGTAATTAGTTTTGTCAAATGTAGGTTTAATGTTTGATGGTACATAAGAAATTAGATAATTGTTAAGAAAAACTTTAATTGTTTGGGTGGGTTTGTTTTATATATTGTGGGAGTAGAAAATAAATAAATATTTGTAAGTTTGCGTTTTTGTTCATGATTTAATATTGAAAACTAAAAGAAACTTTAATACCTAAGTAAAAAAACACTTAAGGTACCTCAATAATAATAATATTTCTAAATTCGAAAACCATCTGATAGAAAATAATCATAATTTCTATAAATTTTGGAAAATTATAAAATTAGACATCTTCGAAATTTAAGAAATTAAAAAAGGGATCCACAATAAGAAAAAAATAATAAATCACCAAACAAATAATATTTATTTTATTCCACTCTAGTCTAATTTTGAACGTACGCAGCTTACATTACCAGATAAAATCCTTTCAGGAAAAAAGACTTGATTTATTTGTTTCATTGGCAACACACTGATAACATAAAATATATGAGAAAACAATTGATTTGTTAAGTAAACCTTTAACAAAAAGCTTGTTAAGCTTTAAAAGTTAGTTAGTTTAGTTAAAAACAAAGTTGTCTATTAGGTTTATACATGTATTTTAAATAATAATAATAAAAAAACTGTGATTACTTAGGTCATTCTATCCAGTTAATTCCTAGACACCTATACTCACCGAGGTTCACAATATCTGTTGAATTTTTTTAAATATCTTAATAACGAGAATTCGTACTTGCCAGTTCCGAATAACCGCGTGCAGATCCAACTGCATGACAATGAGATTATCTCTACTTTATGCATACAGAGAGCACAGTCACATTCAATACGAATGTAGGAATTTGAACTCCGTACGAGAGATGTACGAGCAAAATATCTAATGCTTTCATACTAGACGTAAAATTATAACGACGTTATACATATGTATTGGATTCATAGGTCTCGGGAAGAACTGACCGCGTATAAAGCCGTGAGCGCAAAACATCAGAACTGTTAGATTCGTCTGTAATTACATTGAGGGTGAACATTGTCCGTAGACCATCGTTTCCCAAACTACCGATCTCGACCTCAAAGGCCCCGATTACAATGGAAAGTTATCATTTATCGTCAATTTTATCTTCAATGTAAATTTTTTTTTTGTAGGAAAAGCAAAATAGGAATTATTTTTTTGTAAACATGTTCAATTATATGCTACTGACGAAGATACTTTAATGTCCATGCAAATATTATCATGTTCGTACACAATAATTATCGGTTATTTATTATGGTCAGTCAAAGATGACTGTGTTAACTTTCCATTGTAATCGGGGCCCAGGGAACTCGCAAATAGGCTTAGAGGATGTCGCAATCTGTCCATAAGAAGTTACCCGAGAAATGATTTTATTCAATAATTTCAGTATCAGTTCCAGTACTGATAAAATGGTCATATACAATAATTTTGTAAAGTTTAATTTTGATGTAAGTACGGTACATTTATAAATTGTACAAATGTATAATTTTTTTGTTTTTTTTGTATTAATACAACAATAAACAATAAAAATAATGTGTTCTCACCATGTATATTGCACTGAGGATACTTAGAAATTGTCTTTTTTATTTTTTTTGCATGCGCAAATGTTTATACAAATTATAATATAAAGAGAAAAATTTAAAAAAATCTAAAATCTAAGTCGTCGCCAACGCTCTCATTCACATAGTGACCGCAAAGTAAAATATTTGTAAGCATAGTCATTTTTATCCGGTGTCTACCCTAGCTTGAGTTTTATTTTAATTGCCTTTGTACATCTTTATTTTCGTCAAAAAATATATAAATTATCTAACTCAATATAAAATTACTGATATAAAAAAATATCTTCGTCACAGAAAAATACAACAAATTAACAAATAAATTAAAATATCAACTGACAGAGATATTCAACTAAAAATACTGATTTTTCCGAATATTTTTTTCACTCCACCTAATTTATTCATTTATTTGTTAATTAATCCATTAAAAATGATACTTGCTTAAATAATTATGATTTTAAGCGAGTATCATTTTTTTTTGTCAACTCATGCTAATTAATAATAAATAAAAAAAGTAAATTAATTAAATTAAATTATAATGAAATAAGATGCAATAAATATCAATCCAAAAAAACAAAGTCAAAATAAAAATAAAATTCTTAAAAAGACGATGTAAAAAAAATACAATATCAGTATTTAAATCAAAATTATACAAATTTAGATTTATACTTAATCAAATATACGAAATAAAAGTATCATTGAAATCATTGGAAAAAAAATTGAAATGAAAATTAAGATATGGTTTCTAGAAACTCATTCTATACTATAGTAAGAAATGAGAGTAATAAATTATATGCCAAATAACAGTGGGTACTAAATTAAATAAAACAAAAATACATTTACAAACAATTAAATTTAATCCATTTTAAATACATTTACATTTACAAATTCAAAAATTTAAAAACATCACGATATTTAAAAAGCAAATCAAAGTATGGAAGGAAAGCAAATTGGTCAATTTCCGCTAATCTCGAACTTTAAAAAAATTGACTACCTCGCTCCTAATTTTATCGTCATTACAAATAGCCACGATTAAATACTAATAAATTCACGCATATTTACATCTACACGTGCACATTCCCTAGGGCACACAAAAAAATTACAAATATACACATAATTTATTATTTTACTGTGTCAAGGCTGAAAAAGAATACTGTAGGTACAATGTGTAAAATAGAACTAGAATCCTTGACAAGAGTTTTTGATCTGATGATTGCTCTCAGGTAAGGAATCTTAGTAGAAACAAGTTCGCCTCGTTGTGGAGTGATTGGCGAGTTTGCTTATCATTTGTAAGGTTCTAGATTTGATTTCTGACAGGGTGGATGCAAAATAGTTATTTTAAAGGATGTTTAAACGGCCATTTTTTATTGTTTCTGGACTTACACCTGAATCATAAGACTGATCACCATACATTCAAAATACGCTCCACTTGGATTAGGAGTGCAGTGCCCTATGCACCACTGGGTGCGGAAAAGTGAATGATGATGATGAATTATTTACACTTATTTTTATTAACTTTAATTCTGAGCCGTGAAAAATTCAATAGCAACATTCGAAAAAAAAACAAAGGGCGGCATAGATACACATCGTACGGAGTAAACTTGTAGCTAGTCGGTATTCATGACCACGCGGTGTAGTGGTCAGCGCGTTTGACTACCATGTAAGAGGTCTCGAGTTTGATTTCCGTCATAGTTGACATGATATATTGATTAAAAAATGTGGTTTTACACTAGAGTATTTAATGGTTCTTGGACTGGCACTTGAAGCTTAAAACTGATCATCTTATTTTCATGTAACACTAAATGATCAAGATTCGCTTCGATTGGTGTACCAATACAGTGAGAATAATGATAATGATGATTCGTGACAAATCTTAATATTTTATAAGCTACCTTAGTAATGCAAATCATTATTAAAATGTGAAGGTCTTGGGAGTTTTAACTCTTTTTCTTTTTTGTTTTCGCATTGACCGCGGTACTAAAACGATTGAGAAACAATGCTGTCGAGTATAGATGTAGAACTTTCATACATAAATGTACTAACATAACTCGCTTTATTCAAGCTATTGAACATTTTGCGTGTACAGTACTCAAGCGTTTGTTTTTGCATGTTTGGCGATAAATATTTAAACTGTAATGAGAGGGCGCACGTGAGGTTTAAGTCATGTTAAAATTCTAATTTGAACACAACTTGTGTAACAGACGAACATAAATAGTTTTGTAATAACTGGGTTTTTATTAGTTGCGACTGCAGCACCATCTTGTCTAGGAAAATAATACGAAAAGAGATTTTTTTAACGTAGTTTTGTGTGCGGCGTGCAAAGTGAATAAGAAAAATACAAATACTTACAAAATGGATTTTGTTTTTTAAATCAATTGAAAATATAATATGTTTAACCCTCAATAATAGTTTAGAGCAGCGAGGGCCAAAAACTAGTACAAGCAACTGCTGGATCAGTTACACAAAAGTTAATTACACTGCTACATGTTTTTTTTTTTATTTGCGATAATTTGCAACCGTTCTAATAAACGGTTTCCACTTTTTCCGGAAAATAACTGTTTTCAAATAATAGTTTTATTCATTTAACTTATTCAGCTGTTTTGCATGAAAAACAGTTTATTTTGCAACCTCTAGTTTACCCGTGTTGTGCGAGCGCGTATTTTGCAAAACATTGAACTCAACTACAGAAATATGGTATGGTAAAATATAACCAATAATGTGCATACTATTTTTTAAAAAAATGTAAATTTAATAGTTTTCTAGGATAAGACTTACACCTGAAAAATGAAAATAATTATCACTGTCTCAAAAAAATATAAAAAATGATTTGATATATTTTTTTGTAAATTTTGCGCTCTTGAGATTTTCTATATTATTTTATTTTTTGTGCCACATGCTATCAGTCGTAAGGATAGAAAATATAAAATAAATAATGATTGGTTTTAATAACAGATTATAATATAAGACTTCCATTCCGTATTGGCCAACTGAGTATCAATTCAGCGCCAAATGCAGTTCCAAACCCAAGTTAAAAAAGAAAAGTCCATCCTCTGTTGTTATAACAAGATAAATAATTTGCCGTATTGTGTAGCGATAGTAAATACTTTGGTATCGGAATTTGCGGGTAGACGAACAATATTACCATATAGATGCATCGTATCAGACAGCTTCCAACGCTGGACCATCTATGCGAGATCAGTAGAAGAGTCGCATGTGTATTTCCTTAGGGAAATCATTGTACCAGGAATGGTGTGTAATTAGCATGGCTAAAGCATGCCTCGCCGACAGAAGATACAACAGACATATGCAGTAGTAGATATAAGGCAGAAAGACGAGACGATGCAATCTACGAGCTAGCATTTCAAGTTATCTCGCCTAGCATTATATCTTTTTTAGTTACTTGGGAAAACTTTTATTTTAAAATAGTTTTAATGAGATGTCGTTGGAGCAATTTTCTCACTTTACGCTGATGAATTAAATAATATATGTACCTATCGAGTACAAATACTCACAAAAATATACTAATTTTATTGGTAGGCATTGCAAGAAAATAATAAAAACAATCATTCATAATCAATCGAGAAGTTGAGGTAATTTTTTTTTTGCTATTGGATTATGAAAAATTACGTCTTACGGTTATAAGCATAAAAGCTTTTAATTTTTTGTTCAACGTCAAATTGTTTTATATGATAAAATAATGATACAACGTTGGTACAATACATATATTAGTTTTTTTTTTATTATGTATAAAACATAAAATACAAAAATTACATATTTTACTCCCAGGAGTTATTAGAAACTAATTTGGGACAGTAAATAAGAAAAAAACATTTTTTTGACAATACATAACATCAGACAAATTAATACATTCGAAATAAAAAGAAAACATTTTTGTATAAGAAATATAAAACACAATCTTTTGTAAACTACATTAATAATCACCAATATCAAAAAGATTTAGGAAATATTTTTTATTTGCGACACTTCTGGATTTTTTATTGAGTTTTTCGTGTCTTAGCTCTTTCTTTCTTAGTCTTAGTTCTTTGGTTTTCACGGCCTTTCAGATACATCTGGGTGATGACAAACAACGCGTTGATATCCAAAAATGTAGAAAAAATATGAAAAATAAAGAGCAAAACAATAAAAAATTTACAGCAAATGCAATGATGTCCATTTTGCACGAAAATAAATATTAAAAAAAAAAATTGTTCAAAGAAATATTTACGTTTTAATAATTTACCCAAATCTCTCAATTTTGGGGGGCATTTTCAACGAGCAGTAAATAAATATATCGATAGCTTGGAACTTAAATATTGGTAATCCGATTTTTGCCGAAAATGAGTCAATGACTGAAAATTATTAAGTTTAACCTATATTTTTATGTGTTAATATATTGCATCTCCTAAGCCTACGATTTCAAAAATATATACTTATTAAAATATGTTGTAAATTCTATAGACAATATAATTATAAGCACAGATATAGCATCTTCATAAAAATATATTTATTTTTATGCCAAACAAACGTCCATGCCAAAATATTGTATTTGCATCAGATACAAAACCTTATTTCTATTAAATAAAATCTAATCTTTCAAGATGTGCAAAACTTCAAATGCTATTTTCTAAGTATTATAATTTATGGAGGTACAATATTTCAGTTCTAACCCATCAATATTAGAACACGGGAATCAAATTGGAATATACTAGGGTTCAATTTGATTACTTTAAAGAAATAACCATACTGAGCTTGTATTTTAGAGGCCTATTAGCAGGCGGGAAAGAGAGGATATGGAAAGAAGTTATCAAAAATACACAATGAAACCAAGATAAATTGATAAAAAATATATTTCTTCGATTTATTTTTTGCAACTGGCGATAATCTAACCGCGTCACTAGTTTCTCAGTAAGCTGTCTAACCAACTGCGTCACGGTGCCTGTCGAACCTCAGATATTTGATACGTGACTCCGTGACGCTAGCCACGCGACCACAACAAAATTCGTTTTTTTTCATGATACATTATTTACAGTTGTTGTGCATATTTTATTTAATAATTAATAATAAATAAGAAAATATACTTAAACGGAATGTCAATAAATAAAATAATAGATAAAAAAAACAAAACTCATTTTTTCATGTTCCTTATTTTAATCGCTAAACCTCAAATAAAATTAATTAGAAATGTCTTTTGAACAGGTATTGATGGTCTTCAAAACAGGTCATATTAACATTTTATAAGGGTCTTAGCTCCAGTTATGGCTGGGTCGAGTCGCCCATTGGATTATCTCTGCTCGAGGGTAATTGCTGTCTAATTTCGTGAACAGGAAGAAGAGGACGGGGAAGGAATTGGTTATTTTTCGGTCTAACGAAGGCGACGCCCGCTGATTTTAAGGTTATTCGAGTAATTCCGTAAACCATCAAATACTATAGTATCCAATATTTTTACAAAATACAAATCACGTGAATTTACTTTTAATTAATTACGCATAAGAACAGTTATAAGAATAAGGGTAACAAAAATAATTAAAAGTTTACGATTTAGGACACAATAAAAAAAAAGTATTTAGTAAACATTATCGTCAGGCTTATATAAAACCATCATGGTAATATATTTGTGAATTTAACTGCCAAACTGGACTTATTAAATATTACTTTCTTACATATCCACACCCAGTGGTGCAAAAGGCACTGTATTGGTACGCTAAATACAGCGCATTTTAACCACCTGGTACATACAAGTTAGGCGATCGGTCTTTCGCTCCAGGTGCCAGTTCAGATACAGTAATGGTGGACTTATCTTTACTAAATGTCCTTTTTACTCGTTTTTGATGGTAGCCATTCAGTCAAAGAGTTTTGTCTGCGGTTCTTTTTGTATTTATCTTACAATTCTCTATTTTTTATATCCACCTGGGTATAGAAAAAAACTAATATTACATATTTAAACAATAGAGGTCGTCAAATATTTGGTCTTATTTTGTCAAAGGTATTGGCTGTTTTGATAATGTAATTATTTTTGTGATGTACCTCCTGTTTTCATCGTAAAGTTTAGATATTAAGTTAGTTTTTACTTCCTTAATAATATATATTTTATTGATATTGTGTTTGTTAAACAAATTTTCAATGAACCAACAATTTGTTGATGTACCACTGATTTGCTCAAATTGAAAGGTTTGAGTAGGAAGGAAGAAATTGCCTTAAGGCAATATCCCCACCCTTATGCATATGTATGGGAACTGTTTATGTATAAAAAGAGTTTAAATAAAAAACGATTTAATCACAGTTTAATTACACATGAAACAACAATATTACTCTCGTATTATTAATGAAATATGTTAATAATTATAATATTAAAAAATTTAATAATAAAACTGGTCATCACAAAATACTACTCATACTCATACTCATACCGAATACTACTCATTTTTAATGAAATATTTTGAATTAGTGAGAAAGTCTTGGAGAAGTAGAAAGACATAAATATTTCCACAAGAACAGATGCTAACATTTTATTCAGAACGCAAGTTTTAATGCAAATTTACTG
Organism: Micrasema longulum; assembly: GCF_059751315.1. Classification (NCBI taxonomy): domain Eukaryota; kingdom Metazoa; phylum Arthropoda; class Insecta; order Trichoptera; family Brachycentridae; genus Micrasema; species Micrasema longulum. The sequence goes on along the minus strand of NW_028280140.1, from coordinate 146,234 downwards.
GATGAATTTTGTTGGAAAATAAATAATTTAAATTTTTAGTTTGCACTAAAACAGGCCAGGAAGCCCAATTTCGGTGGCAGATTACAGTGAAGAACACCTAGGCTTGAGAAAATTTTATTTTATGTTTGTGTTCTCACCGGGAATCTGTTACCTTCTGGATCAATATGGAACCTCCCGTGCGTGAGTCAAGCGTACCACTACACCACGGAGGCCGGTAGGTTGTTTATATGACTTTTTGTCAAGCCATATAGTAAAAATGTATCTATTACATTCATAAAATACATCAACATTTTTAGACCTAGTACTTTTGAAATATGTTTGTTTAGACGTTAACAATATTTTCTCCTCTTTCACATGTTTTTAATGACATTTACGTGTCACGCAGATTCCACCCATCTCCATTTTGGGGAGGACGAGTATTTAACAAGACGATAATTGGTGGCCCTGCAAGTCGCGGAGGACGGATGTGTAGAAAGATTATATTTGAATGACCCAAAAACTCATTAGTGGGAGCACTACCCAGTTAGAAAACGGTCGTTCGCACAAAATAATGTATGCCATCCCGCCTTCAAAATTATTCATGCAAAACGAATTACTAAGCACTCAGTTAAAATACTTCATTTAATAATGGTAAAAGTTAAAAAGAGAATAGTCAAACCAAACGGTTATTTTAGTAATTCCAGCCAGTTTAGTTAAGAAGTGAATGTTCTTTAAAAGGATTTCAATTTATTTTTAAGAACTTGTTAGATCATAAAGTGACACATTAAAGAAACGGTTATCAAAATTACATTTCAAACGAAGCATTAGAAAATTAAAATTTAAAAGATTTTGCATGTTGGTTATAAGCACTCGTGTGGCTATGATGTCACATGAGAGTTCATATAATAATTTGTAAAAAAAAAACTGTTGAACTTTAAAAAGAAAATTTTTCAACAATATTTATTTTATCCTGTTAAAAATTATAACCATTAGATGCAAGACACTTATGGCAACACCTTTTCCAATTTCCAATCTTTATAGCACTTCTTGTAGGCCAATTTCAAAATGCCTTTCAACTTCAAATTTTCTTTCATCAGTTCAATTGATTCAAAATTATTTCCACGAAGGGGTTATTTGAGTTAAGGGAACCTCAAAAGTCACACAAAGCCAAATCAAGTGAAAACGGTACATTAAGAACGACTTTCACTTTGTTTTTGGCCAAATAATTGCGGAAAGGAGAGATGCGTGAAACGGCGCCTAACAGTAAAACTAAAATTAAAAGTTTTCCTTCCATACATCGGCTGTTTTCGACAAATATTTTTCCTCAAACCCTCCAATACGCCTAAATAGTATTCCTTATTGGCTACCGGTTTGTTGAAAGAAACTCCGAGTACACAACACCGTGATACTTGAAGAAAACAGTCAATTTCACTGATTTTTTTAGCAACTTTGGTGTGGTTTTTTGGGTTTGGCATTTACGTCTCATCACCCGTAACAATGCGCTAAATGGTGAAATCATTCTTAGAAAGAATCATTAAGCGACATAATACGTGCTTTAAAATTTTTGTTTTTTTTTTTTAAACAATTCAGCAAAATTAAGCGAAATTCGAAATACATTGACTTGTTTACACTGCTGCCATAAATAATCTACACGGCAGATCGAGCTAAAAACTAGCACGTATATGTATGACAATTATACTGAAAAAATGCAAATATTTTGATAGCGGTTTTTTTAAATTGAGAATTTCGGGTCATATTTGAATAAAATCGCCTTTTTGAGTTATGAAGACGTACATTGCTTTAACGGACCTTAATAAAATTATTATTTTAATAAATTTTGGATAAAAGATTTTTGACAATACAGTTTACTCGTATATGTGGTAATTTATTTTTTGTCTGCAATAGGTACTTGAAACATTCTCAAAATATCGTTATAAAAGTTATTGGAACTTTATTTAACGTTTTGTAAGAAAATGCTTTGAGGCAAAAGTTTTTTTTTTCGATGTTCAATCAGTTTTTTTTTCATTTTTTTTTTTTCAATTTATTGATAAACCCTTACCGGGTTACATACCTACATTCAAGAAAAAAAAAATATTTTAAAATTTACATTCTACTGTTAATGATAATATTTTTGACATCTTTTGTAAAGGTTGTCTGAGTCTTTTGTTTAGTTTTGTCGGGTGGTTTATTGTATCATTTTAGTTTATTAGTCTCGACTGTCTTTGTCTCGTTTTAGAAAGTTGTGTATGATACTTTTCTGATATTCTCGTATTGTGTCCATGTTTTCTACAATTTTTTCAAGTTTTAGTTATTCGTCTACAATAGTTTAATTGGCTAATTTTTTAATAAATTTTTAGGATTCTTGTTTAAAGAATTTAGGTTCATTTAATTGCTTAGTTTGTTAAAAAAAATATTTAGTTGCTGTTAAATAGGGTAGGTCATATTCTAACTTTAACATTTTATTTTTCTGTCTTTGTAGTCTGTTTATATCGTTTTGATTTTTGGTTCCCCATAGTAGTTACATGTAAAATATTTTAGTTTTTACATAGACTTTGTACAATAGAATTTTTCCCGTTTTTGGAACAGAGTTTTTGATTAATGAAAAAAGAATCGATTATGTTGCCACGTTACCAATTAAATTGTTGATATGAATCGTTCATTTCAATTATCTGTCTATTGTTAGTTCTAAGTATTAAACATGTTTCACTTCAGTAAGTTGTTCAGTATTTATGCAAGCATCTACTTTTTGACTTTATTTTCTAGATTCGAAACTGATAATTTTGCATTTATTTTTAATTAAGTGTAAGTAAGTTTGATTTTGTCCATTTAGTTAACATAGTTAGGTCTTCGTTTTTGTCATTGTTTGTTAAAAAGTCTGTTTGATTTTTATAAAATGGTCCAATGTCATCAACATACATAATTATTTTTCATTAATATATACATTATATAATAGTGGACCTAAAATAGATCCTTGTAGTACTCCAAAATTTTCTGTTTGTATTTAACTTTTTTTTTTCATTTACAAAGCTATACTGTTTCTGATTTGTTAAGTATGATTAAAATAGGTGCGAAGGTTTTCACGGTCACTGTTATCAATATTATGTATCTTTTTTGGGTGATACCGTGTATGTTGGATTTGATCCGACGTTTCGGCTACCATTGCAGGAGCCATCTTCAGGGAAAACAGTTTTCTCTGAAGATGGCTCCTGCAATGGTAGCCGAAACGTCGGATCAAATCCAACATACACGGTATCACCCAAAAAAGATACATAATAATGATTTAAATAATTAACATTTTTGAGATTTTACTTCAATATCATGAATTTTTTTCATCATGGTCTTAACGTGTATCGTATCAAAGGCTTTTTAAAATCCAATATTACTCCTGTGCTTTAAAACGTAAAAACTATGTTTTTAGTGGAGTTCAACAACACCGAACCCTCAATCCATTGTATTTTAAGCTTCATCTGTCGGTGACGCGGGTATTTACTCGGTATTATGCCTCACAAAATGTATATTTCACCCATATAGATGTCTGAAACACAGCCAGCTGACGAATCGTGTACGAACGGAGCCTTATAATCCTCGTATACACAATTGAACTAATCCTTGTTTTGTTGAGAGAAAACTCCCCCAAAAATTACTCTGCGTAATTCCATTGTTTTCCCCAGGAACAACTCTACAGCTCGTAATACTATTAAGCTTTGTTTAAAGCGGGGAATGCGTTTCTAGAGAGCAAATTGATAAGTGAATCAGCGTAATACGAGACTTCATACATTTCACTCTTATCTTACAGTTCAACAGCGCATTCCTTGGCATGCTGAAAGAAAATTCAAACTAGTTTCAATTTTATTTTGACTACGCTTAAGTACTGAATGATTAAAAAAAAAAAAGATTGTATTCTACACTAGGAACAACTTAAAATCTTATGTGCTGCATATAAAAAAAAAACATGTTTCAAAATCGAAAAATTATCAATTACTACAATATGCACTTATTGCAAATATTATTGATACTCAAGTTATTATAATGTTTTTCAGTTTTTTTAATTATTTATGTTTGAGTATATTTATTTTCATGTTGAGAAATTAAAACACTCAAATAAATAAAAAAATAGAATTTCTAAATGAATATTATCGTGCACCTAATGCTTGTAACACGTTTTTAAATTAAGATCATTAAACATAAACTATAAGTCAATTTGTAATTTTACATAAAAAAACAAACAATAGTAATTTAAGGTCACAATTTACATTAATTCCAATAAAATAAGGAAGCATGGTGTATTTTAAAAAATAATTACGCTAACCCACCCATTTCTGTGACGTAATCGATGTTGCAAATTGACCTCAAGTAATTAATATCTCGGCAATATGAATATTACCAAATTTTTTTTAGCAATATTTAAGTAAACCTTTATATATAAGATTAAAAATAGATCACATGATTAGGTATATTAGATAGTTTTTAATAAAATATTTTGTCCATCAGGATCTCAGAAAATGATAAAGTATCGAATACCATTAGAAAGATACGTTATCTAATCACTTTACAATACACATAAAATTTTAATAAGATAAAGATACATTAATTTATCGGGCATCCTTTACCTAACCTCAGGTTACCTAAGTTGAATCTAAGAAGTTACCACACAGTGACTCTAGGGAGTTTTTTCACACAGTATGCTAGTTGATAATAATGAGTGCCGAAAAAGCTTTGGGTTAAGCAGTCAATATTATTTATTTCTGCTGCATGTAATTGAACTAAAAATATTTTTTCATTTTGTAATTGCATTGTTATGCACTGTTACAAAAAAAGAAAAGTTGTAATCAAAATTTGAAAAATAAGGACTTATATCGATATTTCTAACATAAATTAAATTTAAAATGAACTATCGATGTTCCGAAATATTGACGCATAATCTTAACAGTATTATATATACATAAAATGAAGAGCCAACATTGAAGGTAGCATTCTATTGACACGCTAAGGCTTTAGATTTGCATGTAAATTGAATAACGACAACCGACAACGTGGCGAAGCGTCGGCGTCGCGGCGTTGCTTGCTTTTGGTAAAAAACATCAGCTTTGACGCCTCCCAACTCCTTGCAGAATATTTTTTCCTTAAATTAAAGCTATTCATTTTTTTTAAATATCCAATGCAGTGTTGCAAACATATTGAAAATAATAATAATGACATGCATAACGTAAACATTTTCAAAATAACAAACTGAATTATTTAAAAAATGTTTTTAATAATTTTTTCAACGTGTTTGTGGTTGTGAAGTCTAATTTTATTGTAAGAACAAAGTAACAATAAAATTAAATCTAAGTCCTCGATTTACATTTTACTTTAAAAAATATTTTTTACAACAATATCAACATAAGATTGATTGACTTTAGGGTTTTTTTTCTAGGTTCTTGAACCCGGAAATACCCCCAAAAATTATCGATCTCGATGCCAGGAAATTTTAGTTGAAAATTTCCAAGACGCAGGAAAAAAACATCAACGCATCAAAAACTGAAATAATCAGCAAAGCAGAGTCACTTTTTCAACGGTTTTTACATAACATACTGAATCCGATTCCGACAGTATCAAATACGAGTTAGAATGAGTGGAACTTACTGAAATGTCAAGGAAAAAACAATTGAAGAAGAACTATAGGATTCTGTAAGTAAAACTTATAAGGAAGTTACGAAAACCGGAATTTTTAAGTTAAAATTCAACAATTTTTTTTAAATATTTTAATTATCCGGAAAACAAAATTGAATTTGGAGTTGCTTTACAAAGCTTTACCTGTGAAACTGAATTTCAAATAGATAAAGAGCTTTTTCAATGGCTCGTAATTCCACCACTAAAATTAGAAGTCGGCTATCCGTAAGGCGTTAAATGCTTTAATACGTCTAATATTTTTCCAAATAATAACCAAACGATATAGTAGAGTTTTATATAAGATTTTGTATATTTTACGTGATCAAAAAAAAAAGTTTTTTTTATTGTATCCATCCTTACAACCCTTTGGCCGTCCGCGGCACCTCTTTTAAGCTAATAATGCGTTTTTCGTAAATTACCGATTCCCAGAACAACCCAGGATTTTTTTTATTATTTAATTCCCTGGAGTTGAGAAACCCTAATTGACATTTAAACTGAAATGGATGTTTTTTTGAGAATGGAATTCGTTTGTTAAAATTAACATATTTTAAATAACTTTAATGACAATTAACACAATAAAAAAATCTACCATTCAAGTTTATATGAACATTTTGGTTAATTCATTTTCAGAAAAACATATTTTTTTTGTATTTATTGTATAAATAAGAAAAAGTCTAGTGGTATTTTTGTTCTGCTTTTGTTTTTTTTAGTGAGGGTTACAAACATTGAAAATAAATTGAACCATATAAATAAAACGCATTTTAAGAAGTTTTTTGACAATATGTACTAAAATATTTGACACAAATATTTGTTTTATTTTATTTTTATACTTTAAGCAGAGTTGCTTATAAAATTTTAAGTTCTCAAACAATAACAAGCTGCAGCTGCTGCCTCTAACACAGTATTTTTTTTACATTATGTTGCATAAAAAAAATACGAGAGTTCTTACTGTTTACTCAAATATTGAAATTTTAAGACCATTTCCTTAGAGTCGTAAATAGTTTCTCCTGGAAAAAATGGTTATCAAGATATGATAGAGTGGGATTTGAACCTGGGTCCTTTGATCCGTAAGTTCACAATACTACCACGGTACCATAACTTGATTCAATTTACTGATATGTTTTGAAATACACGTTTTTTCTGGTCCAGTCTGCAAAACTTCAGAGGAACATTCCTCATAGTAAGCTTTAAAAAAATTCCTAAAAATGTTTTTTTTAAAAGTCATTACAAAAAAAAATAATTAAAGATCTCAAAATGGAGTAAACCTTTAATTTCTCGGATAAGTATCCTTTCCGCAAACCTCTACCCCTCCCCGCCAAAAAATAATCGATTTAAAAACATGTTGAATTGGGTTGTGGTCCTGTGGCTAGTGTCTCGGACTCACGGACCAAAGGTCTGTGGTTCGAATCCCACTCTACCCCAACTTGATTCCCATTTCCTAATAGTGAGTTATTTACAATTCGTTGAAAATGGCCCTCAAAATTAAATATTTGGGTAAATTATAAGAACGGAAATATTTCATTTTCAAAAAAAAAAAAAATATTTGACCAACGAAGCGATACGCATCAGACGCGGACAGGGGAAGGGACTAGGTAAGAGAGGGGTAAAGGTTTATGGAGGAACTGCTTGTCCGAGCAATTAGGGTTTGACTAAATTTTTACATTAAAAATAAAAAAAATAATCTTACTCTTTGGAAATTTTTTATTTGGATTTAATTTAAAACTTACCATGCGGAATATTTCTCTGAAGTTTCGCGGTATGACTCTGAAAAACCTTGTTTATAATTTAAGTTATTAAACCGTGAAATTTGATATTAAAATTGTAAATAAATCATGAAATCACTAACAACGTGTAAGAGATGAACGCAAGTAACTGCCTAGCGACAGCACAATTCAGTATCTGTAGAACATGTCTTACATATCATGGCAAGCCTATCTCTCAAGATAGGATATCCTAAAGTCAACAGATTTTTTTAGTTATAACCATCACAATCATCATCATTCCCACTACCGCGGTGGATAAGGCATTACGTTAGTAAACCAATTACAGCGTGTTTCAATAATCTTTTAAAAAAAGGTGATTAGTCTTAACATAAAGGCGTCAGTTCAGGAAAAGCCAGGTTCTCAAGAATGGTACGCAAAAACGTACACCACTACACAACGAGCGAGATTTATCTCCTCTCAATATCAATTTTCAGGATTTTAACCTGAGAGTATCCATCGAGGCGGAAACACTCATCCTGGGTTTTGGTTACTAAAAAAAACTGTGAGTTACTGTAATTTGGAGTACAAGATTAACATTTTATTATTTTTTATTAGTTTGTAGTTTATAACAATTATTTATTATTCAAATTTTTAATGAGTTATCTTTTGTTATCAAATGCTGAACTCAACCCTCTTGGAAGTTCATCAAGAGTGATATTTAGACAGAAATGGATAAAAAAAAGCACATGAATAAAAATGCTCGTTTCATATATTGGTCACTTGTAACACATGTGTGAAGTAGAATTAACATTTTACATGATATTTACAACTTTGTCTATTTTAAAACCTTGATTTTCTTCAGTTGTTTTATCTGCGTTCATTTTTGCGAGGTGTTTTTTGCTGTTTTGTTTAAAATACAATCGTATTTGTGTATAATCATAACAATTTTTTTTCATAATTTCATATGATGATGAACATATGTAATTGTAGGACTTACATAATTTAAAAACGACACATGAGAGGCTGCTCGATATAAACTTATGAGGTACTAACAAACTGGAAGCTCCATCGTCACCAAGTCCATCTCAATCCCAAGAAAAAAAAAATTCCCGCTTGGAGGTTTATGACTAGAAAAAATTATCAACCCTAGTTGTCCAATATTATTCATTCGATTTCTGCAACCATTTCCGTCTGTATGTTTTTTTATTGAAAGAAGAACGCAGACAATTAGCAGCGCACGAGATATAGTTGCATTAGCAAAGGCTGCTTGCCTTTAACAAGCAATGTACCTACATAATAATGTACGTAACGCGAAAACTATTTATAATTCTGTAAGTACTCAAACTTTAGCGGTTTATAGTTAAGATGTCATAATATCATTTTGTCGTATTCAAATTCTTGTGTTACATCAATTTATAATAACATAATGCCACCACTTACGTTTTAATCTTATCGCAATGGCCATAAGACCCAATTATAATGATATTCAAGCAAAGGATGTGAAGACACTGGGTATAGCCACAAAAACGACTTAAGACTGTTTGCAGATTACGGCAATTAAAGCCTTACTAATGGCACGTTAAAGCATATAATCCTCTTCGCTAACCGAAATCCACGCACCGGAGTAAATCAAAAGTAAATTTTATCAAATCTCTCCGTTTAAGAGATAAAAGAGTTAACGTGTTAATAAAGCTCCAAATTTAGAATGAAAAACAATAAATCTGACAATTCATTAAAGTAAAGGGTTGTAAAATTACAGTGATTGTATCATAAATATCACAAAGCTGATGCAAATTACTGGTCTAATTCGTAACATTGCGGATGACTTTCAAAAACCATAACATTTTGACTTAAGAGTACATCAGGTTCTCACTGGAAATCCGCTAAAACAGTATCTTGACAATTAACCCAGGATGAGAGAACATGCAGGTGTTGGCAGCCGACAGAAAAGTCTAAAGGACTTATTATGGACTTAAACATCCTTTACAACCTGTAAAACCTTTATTCATGGCAAATATTTAAATCGTTTTATAAAGATAGTTATGCCTATTGAAAACAAAGCATGACTACAGGGGTAATATTTTTTAGTATGTTAAGACGACCGCTTTACACACTACAAAATATGACCAATTTAATGTTTTTTTTTGCATTCATGTTTCTTTTTGTTCAACTTATTTTTTTACAAAATATTACAAAAAAAATAACATTTAAAATCTGCGAATTATTTTTACATTAATTTTAATCATTTTTTTGTTACGTAATTTTCGAATACATCCTTGCATATTGTTACACGCTTAAGATAATACTATTTAAACGGTTCAATAGATTTGAACTAGTATTTTTAACCAAATATATGATCAATAAAACACTTTGTATGTTTACCCTACATAAGAGCTTTCTATTGGTTTAAAAACGTATTTTGGGTATCCGCAATTATTACCACACATAAGCCTTATACTCGTATTAGTTAGAAAATAAGTTAACTTTTACATTCAACAATGGCTAATAATTCTGAATACCCAAATTTTGCTGTGATATTACTAATAATATATATTAAGCTCGTGTGTGGCGTAAACATACAAACCATTTATTTACAATATTTTTTGAATGTTTTTTCACAATGCATATTCTAAAATGATAAATAATAGAATATTTTTATTACTTGTCTTCTCATTTAATATTTTGATCTCAAGTAAATTTCAAGCTCAAGTCTAAATACTGAATATAATAAATTTTCTTTCAGCTCGTGAATACTGAACACGAACACTCGGTTTCAGTTATTTAATCTACTGGACTTCCGTTTCCGGGGTGATTCGTTTAGTCTACACTTTATTTCCCGCCAAATCCACCATTGTTCACTATTTCCTCGATATTTTCCAATACGTTTGCCAGAGCCATTTCTCTTTCTATTTTTGTTTATTTAAGACAAATAATTTACTCATTAGAAATCGTACAAATTTGCTCAAGTCAATTAACGAAATAAATAAAGAGCTCGTTGTAAACTAAACATAAATAAAAAATATTACCAACGGTTTTATGAATTAAAGATACCGGGTGAAAAAATGACGTTTTGGAGTACGGGATGATGAACTTCAGCTCTACGGCAAACTAGACACAAAACATGTTTTCTTGCGCGCGGTAAAAATTAAAGTATTAAATTGTACTGAAAAGCTTCGTGAAAATGTACGAAAAAAATATTTTATCAAGAACTAACTACTTTCAACGACGTCACTAGTTTATGTGAATCTATTTATGATAATAGATCTGTGTAGGATATCCGGTTAACTTATCGTAAACGGACCGATTGGCAGACTTGACAGAGAATAAGCGGAAGAAAACTTTTGGCTTCACATGCAGAGTGATTTCAGAAATACAAAATTTAAAAAAAATCATAGCGCAGATAATAGTCTATGAACAAATATAATTCTTAGAACGGGTTTTCCCAGTGAGAAAGTCTCTTAAACAAATTTCGAAAAAGAACTATTTTATATTGTTTGAAGTAATAAAAAAAGGAATTTGACTTGAAAATATACATTTATTAATTTATATAAACCACTTAAATTATCTGTTACAATTCGCCCGGTTTCGAGGTTACTACCTCATCGTTTGGAATTCAACTGACTTATAATTACACGCGTTGCTATTTGTGTTATAATAATAAAATAAAATATTGTATAAAAGAGATAGAAAAATGAAAGAAAGAGAGAGAAAGAGGATAAAATGAATTATTGCGAAAGTATTTTTAAAAGAGGACTCGAAGTTATATTTAATTGATTATGCATTATTTGAAGTTTTTGGTTAATAGCTTTACTTATTTCTAATCGTAATTAATTGTTCAAACGAAAACCATTTTCCTGATGAAGTGTAACTGATAATTTAAGTGATTTACAAATTTATAAATATATAAGTGTAAAATGGCATACCACAAAGTGAAAAATGTTTTTGATAATAATAATTTTATAAATATATTATCATACATTTAACGGTTTTACTGCAATATTTGACATTAATGTATGTTCCAAATTTCGATAACTCATCTGATGTACCTACTCACCACTAAATAATTTGTTCCGTATCCGAGCAGATGAAAAATTTATTTTGTAAGTGGAATATAACCAACATTCTAGACACGTGTTTTTGACTCAATTGCAGCTCTCAAGTAATAAACCTCTGGAAGAAAATCGAATAGATGTAAATTCGCCACGTTGTGTAGCGTTTGGCGCGTATGCTTTATGTGATTAAAGTCCCGGATTATGGAAGGAAAATTGTCAAAAAATATCGTTATGAGTGTGGTTTACACTAAAACAATTAGTGTTCCCTAATTGACACTTGAAACAAAAGACTAACCATCTTACCTTAATTCAACAGACAATCTAAACGCGTCGAGTTGGTTAATCGAACGCAGTGTCTCGATTTTTCTTGATGATTGGCAGTTTAGTTATTTTCTTAAGGCAGTTTGTTGCAAATTATTTGATACGTCAGTCCCAACTTCATAAGAATAAAAGTCCTGGGTTGAGTTGGAACGAGCAATTAGTTGACACAGACATCTGGGCTTATCATCACAAATATTATGTAGGATAAAAAAAACTGCAGTAATAATGACAAAATAACAAATAAATGGCAAAAAAATATAACTCAAGTATTTTTTTTCTGATCTAGTATATTCCAGTAAAATAATCAGGTTTTTTGAATATTTAAGTATTTTGTTTGGTACAAATAACCATAAAAAATAAAGTGCTTTGAAGAGAAAAATATAAAACAGCAAGTAAAACTTACCAACCCTGATGATTGTTAACCAATAGGTAGACAATGTCAAAAACCAATGTGAAACTCACCTGTAAATAAAACAAAAACAAATTAGAAAATACATTTCAGTTTTCAAAATTACTTATATATTTATTTTAAAACTTCAAGTACAAAAAATGTGAATTTTTGTGGACTTATTACTAAAAGCAATATCTTTTTTTTTTAGTGTAGTTATTAATGTTACGTAAAAGTTACTATAGTATATAATGGGTGAAAAAGCTGTTTTAATATTATATAAAAGACAAAAAACGAGTTTAGCATTATTTTTTGTAGGCTTATTATATAAAGTTTCGAACTATCGGACTGATCATTTTAAAGCTGCTTTATTTGCAGTATTCACGAGACAAACAATTTAAATTGTATGCACTGTGATATTCCCTCAAACTTGGTCAAACAATATCATTCAACCCCTTCCGGATTGAGCCGTGGAGTAAGGCTTAGCATTCCCCCCAAAGTTAGCGCCCCAAGCGATGCGCCTTGCACTCTGATTCCACGCTTCCCTAACACACCCCCTGTCAATATTGCTAAGGGATGGAGATGCAGGAAAAACTGACCGTCCGTGAGGATTACTCATAATTTATTGCATTTAACTTTGCATTGCAGTTGCAGTACGCATTTTGTACGTTTATTTTTTTTTGTAATTTTTATAAATTATATAATTAACAAGGATAACGCGCTAAATTATAAGCACTTTATGGAATAATTTGAATTCAGAGTGCTTAAAAAAAGTATTTTTTCACTAAAAATTCGATCGTGAAATAAAACATTTATTGTGTTTTCATTTCAAGGTAAGTGCAAATACTTAATTCCTTTTTTTTTTCTTTTATAAATAATTTTATGTTCAACTGAGCTAAGAATGCTTCCCATCAGTATACTAATATACATCTGCCAGTCTGTAGTACTAATTATGTAAAACACTCTTTCCTCTATCGTTCTTGTTAAAATTGTAACTATTATTTACATCTATTGATATAATTTAACATAGCCTTTTTTATTCAAAAATACATTACGACTCATACTATTTGGCTGCGATATACTTCCACCTGATTTTTGATGATGTACACGCTTATACACAACTGAACACTTAATCTCATATAAATAAATTGGCGGCCTCCGTGGTGTAGTGGTCAAGACGCTTGATTCACGCACGGAAGGTTCCGGGTTCGATTCCCGGTGAGAACACAAAAATTAAAATGTGATTTTTCTCAAGCCTGGGTGCTCTGTGATGTAACTCACTACTGTAATTAGGCCTCCTGGCCTGTTGTGGAGCAAAAAAAATGTAAAAAAAAAAAAAAAAATGTAAAAAATACACACTCGCACACCCGCTTACATAAATATCTATATTTATAATATACACACTCGAACACAGTAAAAAATATACCATAATTAAATATGCATGATTATTATTAAGAATCTTTGCTGGTCTGTCGTTCAACCTTATATTTATTTTTTTCGATTTTTTTAATGATTTAATTTAATCATTGTTGATTGTATGTTTCTTTTAAATAAAAAAATACTTCATGCATAACAACATGAACATTCATGCTCATTGCCAGATTTTAATATTCTTCTTTTCAATAATAGTTTATTATATTTACTATGTATACAATGAACTTCATACTGAATGTTACTGCTTTTGTTGCAAAAGTAACAAATCAAGACAAACGTTAGGCCAATAATGACTTGCAGTGTGGAAACAACAGCAGATATAAGAAGGAAAAACCTTCTACAGTACAGTGGAGATGAAAACTGTTAGATCCATTGCAGGTTAAACCCTTAGGCCAATAATTAGAAAATATGAAATAAAAATATAGTGAATTATAAATACGAAGTATATTTTCAAAATTTTTTTCTTACAAATTTTGTGATGTAAGGGAATAACATAACTCACATCACATCACATCACAATAAGTGAGAACTCTAGCGTACCTTGTGAGATAGCTTTTACATAATATAATATGATAATATTGTGTTAAATAATACCATTAAAATATTCAAATAAAAAATGAGAGCACGTAATTGATTCTTCTGGAATGATGTGTATTTTATAAAAAAAAAATCAATTAAAATGTAAGCCATCAATTCCAAATCAAGCTTCAGAACAAAAACTGGACAGATGCATGTTTATAGTGTTTGGCAGTATACATAATCAACAAAATATGAATATTTTGATATCCGCATCGGACACTCGCCCCAAGGCATGTCATATTGCATTTTGGGTGAACGACGATAGAAAAACCATTCCTGGATTACGGCTGTATTTACCAGTCAGTAGGTATGTATTTACTTTCCGGACTATTTTATGCCAGGGGTGGAGCGAGATTTCACTAAATTTTTAAATGCGATTTGTACAACAAACTTAACCTATTAACGCCAAAATTAAATATTCCACTGACAAAACTGAACTCTTTAATTTGTATTCGCAGTTTTCTTTTATATTTAACTATTGTGACTTTTTACGAATTAAATAAATAAATTCAAAAAAAAAAATTTCAATTTAATTATTCATTCAGCCAAAGGCCTATCAGGTCTATCTGTCGTACCTGTCGCACACGAATAATGCAAAAGTTTCAGTTTTAAAAATGATTTATTCCTGTTGCAAATTGCTATCCCAGTAATATAATTCCCTTAAGCTTAAATTGTATGAACAGATCGTCAAATAAACTTTCGAATCCAAAGGTCTAATATTCGCATTTATAATTTCAAATGATGTCTTGAACGTTTTTACCTATTACCCTAGGTTGCACGTGTGCAATATGCGACCGACGCCGATGTGGCGTTCAGTGTAGTAATAACAATTATCTTTCATTTTTAACACTCATATGAATTTTTCGACAAAGTTCAAAAACAAGTTACGATCTTTTTTCTTCACGTTTCATATCGAGTCCTCCCGACGTTGACGATCACTTGGGAGAAAGCTTCATATCCTGAGCAGTGCGAAACAGTTCCTCCACAGTTCTAATCCTGGTCCATGCTCGGATGTTTCAAAGCCAGGAAAACTGTTTTCTTCTGACCCCTCTACGTCCCTCGATCATCCCCTTCATGACAAGCTGAAGTATGGCGTTTTTATCACCGCTCAACACATGACCAAAATATGAAATTTTGCGGAGCTTAACAGTGGTGAATAGTTCTCTATTAGTATTGGTTTTACGTTATACTTTATTGTTGGTTATCATATCGGTCCAAGATATTATTAACATTCTACGGTGGATCCACATTTCAAATGCTTCAAGGCGGTTTATTATATTAACTTTTAGAGTCCACGCCTCTAATTCATACAGTAAGACAGACCATATACAACATTTGACCGTTC
Organism: Micrasema longulum; assembly: GCF_059751315.1. Classification (NCBI taxonomy): domain Eukaryota; kingdom Metazoa; phylum Arthropoda; class Insecta; order Trichoptera; family Brachycentridae; genus Micrasema; species Micrasema longulum. The sequence goes on along the minus strand of NW_028280140.1, from coordinate 130,781 downwards.
GTTGTCTCAATTTGAGATTTATATCATTGTCACAAAGAAGATTTTCATTTTTTTTAATCCTGTTCGGGATGCTTCAATTCTGCATTTTATTTCAATGTTAGGGTCTAGATTTTTTGAGATGATACTGCCTAAGTACCTACATTGTTTCACTCTCTCAATATTGATACCTTTAAGTCTGAGATTTACATTTAGATGACTCTTTCGGCTAAAAACTTTAAGTTTATTTTTGTTTTTATTAATATTTAAACCAAAAGTGAGTCACGATAATGAAGTATTATAACCATTGTAAATGTATCGCCTGGGCGGGCGATTACATGAAGTCCGTATGGCCGAATTTTCGAGTAAATACAATAAAATCATTGAAACGACAAAATAAGGAATTTAATTACACACAATAATCTTAACCCAAAACAGTAAACTTAGGTAATCTTTTAACTATCGGCTTAAAAAAAACATTAGTTTCTTCATTGACCATCGCTCACCTTCAACAATAAATAAAAATAGGAAAACCCAACAAAAGAGATTGATTGATATTTCGTTTAAAAAAAAATATTCATGCTAGATCGATATTTTGTATAAGTTTCGTTGTTTGACAAATTACTAGTAAAATTAGGGGAACTCGTTTTTCCGACGATTCAATTTGATAGAGATCTCAATTTTAGTTGTAAATAACTTAGTAGCTACAAGTTGATTACCGTCAGTAAGAAACTGTTCAATTAAACTATAAATATGTCTGTCGCTTTCTGGGGTGGGTTATTCTCCCTTCAGATGGACACTTGACAGTTTGGCCATTAATAAGGAAACGGTAACATTCTAATTTATAAGGTAAACAGTGGGGGGGTAGGTTGTACTGATGGACTAACGGTACAAACGGTTTGGATATTAAAGTTGATCTAACCTACGATTAACCTTAATTGTTATGGAATTACTTTGTTATTATTCAATTAATCATAACTGATTTAATTAATACCATAAATATCAAATGCGGAGTTATAATTATGCACTAGACATTACTCGTAGAAGTCGTAGGTACCATATTTTTTTATTATTTTGTATGTTTTTATGACAAGTAGCTTTATAAAGCTAGTAACAACAAAAACTCATTTACTCAATTCAACTTATTAACTCACATACCAATCAAAAAATTTCATTCGTTAGTGAATTGTGTATATTTTTTTATTTTTTCTACTTATGTTGGTAGTAAGCATTACACGAAAAAAAACATTTTTTTTATATGACAGCTAGCGTCTGACTGGTTTAATTTTTTTAGAGTGGATTCCTGTCATCGTGTTTATTGTTATTCCACTAATTATTTTTAAATAAAAAACATTTAAAAAAAAAACATTATCAGTTTAACAGTCAGTATTTACTAAAAGTATATGTAAAACAATTTCTCAAGTACGAAAGAAAAAAAATATATATAGAGTACGGGTAATTTAAAAAACAATACTACCTGAGATACTAATTCAAAGAAGGAATCATGTGCTAGAAATACCACATTGTAAAACGAGGCTAGCACAGAGACATGCATATTTTATAGGCCAATACAATAAATAAATAAAAAAATACAAAAAATAAATTTAATGTTTTTTATTAGAAAATAACTTTTTAAAAGTAGATCAACTCAATAGTTAATCACACATAAAAAAAACGAGAATGTATTCCTAAAAATTAACCATTGAAAATAACAATTCAAAAAATTCGAAAAAAAAAATTGTAAAATTCTTTCTAAGTAAATGTAAATTTGAATTATTTTATACATTTTTATACCTTCATGGAAACCGTTTTTGCAATATGGAAAGTAACTAAATATGCAAAAAATATTTCTACTTAGAATATAAGAATGCTATTATGACATGGACAAAAATCGTTCTCTGTTTAAATTCGAAGTAATATGCTACTGAATAAATAACTTTTTCAAGATAAATTGCTCGGGGCTTTTGCAGCATATTGTGTCCTGCCTTTACTTTTATTCTTTTTGCAAATCAACCCTACTTGATCATGATATTACATTCTGCGAAGGCAAATAATTACATTTCACAGCGAATTGTAAAGAGTGGGGTGGAACAAAGAAGGAATGGTTTGTTATATTTGAGAATAGGGGAGACAGATTTCAATTGAAAGAAGCGTACCCACTTATACCATCCCACGACTTTAGCATAATATTCCATCCATATACATGCATACATTATGTTGGGGACAAACGACATGAACAATGTTAGTTCCGTCATGTTCAATAAGAGTAACAAGTGATTTGTCATTAGGTATCTGGATAAAAATACGTTTTGAAGATATTGGTTACGTACTGACCTTATTGGTAGAATTTTGTTTTAAATACATACATAAGTAAAAAAAAAATGCCGGTGAACGGTTCAACATTTTTTTATATGATTTAATGAAACAATCAAGAACCACGGTAAATTAATTTCACCAAGATATCACTGCTATTTAATGTCACGATCACGTTTTTACGAGGCGTATATATATTTTTAAGTATGGGCCTATTTTTCCCCTTTAGAGCAAACACATTTTTTTGAGTTTTGATACACAATCTACCATTTGAATTAGTTTAAATTACATGAGTTTTTTTATCAATGCAATGAATGTTTCATTGTAAAGATCTGTTATACAAGACGTATCAAATATATATTTTTAACATGTTTTTGTGGTAGACTGTAAAATATGAATTTAATAAAAAAATGTATTGAAAAGTACATACATTTCAAAAGTTACAAAGTAGTATTAATTTTTATACGTTAAGACAACACTTAAACACTCTTTTTGAACTTTGTTTATCTTAATATTTTATAAAATAACAAATTATGTTGAAAATGTTATCACACAAATTAATCGAAATTTCCCGATAATCTCATAACACTCAATGAAAAACCAGTACAAGTACATATAAATATAGTACACTTCTATTTTGTTATTTTTTAGTTCAAAAATTGTGATGAAAATTATATTATTTTACTAAACCGGTTACACCTGACAAAAATTGGTACGATTTTCATATTGCTTAGAATTAAAATTAAATTAAGTTACAAACAAGGCGTTAGGTTAAACCTGAGAATCGAGTGTAAGGGCGGTTTTCATTATTTCAGCGTCGCAATTAGAAACATTTTCGTCTACCTTTATGATACCAAAAACATCTAATTTTAGTTTGATAAGTATCAAAACAGACAGTATTATTTCCGCCAAAATATTTTACAAAGTTAGAACAAATTTTAGCCACCATAAATTTAACTTTAAACCGAGTTACTCAAACGAAAGCGATGAAAATCTTAAAATGCTTTCATATTTTTTTTTTAAATTCATTTTTAATATAAAATACATTGTATTTTTGTTCCTTAGTTTTTATTTAAAATAATGAAAATAATAGTTGCTTAACAACATTACAATTACAATCTCAAAATGTCAACATTACAATCTCAAAATGCTATCATATATTTTTTTTTAAATTCATCTTTAATATAAAATACATTGTATTTTTGTTCCTAAGTTTTTATTAAAAATAATGAAAATAATAGTTGCTTAACAACATTACAGTTTTTTATGCTGTATATATATATAAGTAAAAATGGCCAAGTCAAAAATTATCAAATCAAGATTGAAATTTTTAGATGGTAAACTAATACTTTTGATTTCAAGTTTATTTTACTTTACATGGCTTTTGTCCATTAGATTAAGACAAAAGATTAACAATGTATTGTGTTAGTTTGGGAGCGTTTTGATACTGTCAATATTTCCTGTAGCAGATGTTCATAAACTTACTAGATCAATATAGAAATATCAATTTAGTAAAATAACTTTGACATATGAATGGACTAGGTTTTTTTCAGAAAAATATAAACATCTCTTAAAATTCATGATTGTACAAATGCAAGAAACAGCAACTGTGACTGCCAAACTATAGAAAAGGTCAATAATACAACATACTTAGGCATGTACATTGATAGTTACTTCAGATGGAACATACACGTAGATTAGACAGAAACCAAACTAAGAAAAATTATAAATTTATTTCAAAACATTAAAAAGATTTTTAAGCAAAACTACTTTAATTAATGTATACTATGACTTCGCGCAATTAATTATTAGTAACTGAATAAGTAGATAGAGAGGAACAAGTAAAACCACATAAGAGCCATTAATAAAAGCACAAAAAGCCTTACTAAGAGAAGCTAACAAAAAGCCTTACCAATACTCTACAGACAGACTTTTTACAAAATTTCCAGTACTGGACATAAGGAAAATATACATATTGACAATTTAAAGACACTTTTATCAAAAGCCTGACAAAAATAATGACGGACAACAAATTTACGACACAAAGCAAAGACAACAAACAATATTTCTGCTCCAAAAGAAAACAAATAATTACGGACTAAGGCACTATAATTTTTGGCCCCTTAGCTATACAAATGGACGTATCGGTAAGCAAAATAAAAAACAATGTTTTCAAAACTCTAGTCCATAAATGGATTGCTAAAATGACTAGGCAGGAAGCTGTAGAATATGTTTCATATATCAGAATATAATCTTGATTTCTTAAAAGTCCTTTCTTATTTTATTAATGTCGGTATGTTTAAGAATCTTTTTTCATATTTCTTTTGAATTTTAAATTGTTTTGATTTGATAAATGTTCTGTTTTGATTAATGTAAAAGTACGTACTATTATTTATTAAATAAATAGTACAGTGATACTCCGGAACGTGCTTGTTGGCCAGTGGAGTGGCTACATCCATAAATAAAACGGAAATTGTATTGAAAGTACTGATTGTATGAACATTTTCTTTTGTTAAATATGTATTTGTATTATAAATTAAAATAAAAAAATAAAAAAAATTTGATAAAAAAATATAACATCCAGCAATAAATCTTGGTAAAAATAACTCAAAATTGAGTTGGCTTGTTTTCCATGTAAACTAACGATATCTCCTACATTTTTTGTTAATAGTTAATCTGGATTATGCACAGTCTGCTTATTTAGGTTCAGCTTATTTAAGTGCATTTTTTAAATATATTGTACCTTGCAAAATAATAATAAAACATTACTACCTGGTGATGAATTTCAAAGAAATATCTTTCTAAAAAAAGGATACTGGTGTTTTAATTTTTCTTTTAAAAGTATTTTTATATTGTACTTTATTTAACATAAATTAATTGATTAATTAAGTAAGATGAGTTCAAATATGCAAACAGACTAAGAATAAAAAAAAGTTATCTGTAACTTTTACACTAATGATTTCGTATTTACTTAGTAAAACATTTTCTCGTTTGTCCTAACTTAAATTATTTGTGTTTCTACAAAATTGGAGTACCTGTTTTCGTTGAAAGTTTTATGTGTGGAATTATATTATTTGACCACAGCACTTGCGACCAAGTAACCACCTCATACGAAAACCGGACAGATAAATGGCTTTTTAATTGGTTACATAACTCCATGTCTCATTCCTTTGTTTAGGAAAACAAATACTTTTACGTTGTAACTATCATTGTTTAGTACATGTAAAATACAAGCGTTTTAGGCACCTAGTTATAAAAATACACAATTACTCCAAAAAATTGGATTGTTGTCGTTTTAGATTATTGTACTTAAAATCGTATTGCTTCGAAATAACGACTAAAATATTTTTTTATGTTTGTGGAACAAAGGAATCCTCATGTTTATCATCATCATTCCCCTTTTGCACCTAATGGTGCATGGGACACTGCATTAGTAAACCAAACGCAGCGTATCTTTATCATTTTTGTTACATAAGGGTAAGATGACCAGTTTTACACTACAGGTGCCAGTCCAGGGACTATGAAATATTCCAGTGTAATAACGCATTTTTTTAATAAACATGTAAAAAATATATAAATGGGTTTTTATGATTAATCCAAATATTTCATTTTGATGGCCGTTTTCAACAAGTTGTAAATAACCCACAATAAAAAAAAAGTGAATCAAGTTAGGGTAGAGTGGGATTTGAACCACGAACCAGCCGTGAGTCCAAGACACCAGCCACGGGACCACAACCCGATTCATGTCAACCACGTCGGGAATCAAACCCGAGAACCCTTTTTTAGTAGGTTAATGCACTGGTCACTACACCACGAGGCCGACGAATCTTCATGTCCCGGAAAATAAAAAATATATGTAGTTACCATATGCGTGTGAAATGAAACCAGAATTCGGGACATTGGTTTTCCACTCGTTGACTGATCTCAGTTAAAAGTCATCAAAAATGAAATCGAGTTGAGATAAGTCCGCCTCATAGTGAAAACAACAAGTTTGCCTACCTTGCTTGAGAACCTGGGTTTAATTACTGGCAAGGTCAATATGAAATATTGGTTCATAATGCGGGTTACATTGCAGTACTTTATTGTCCCTGGACTAGCCCTTGAAACGTAAAACTGATCATTTTGATTTCGTGCAGGTGTCATCATCATCATTCTCTTCCCGCACCTTATGGTGCATAAGGCAATGAAAAGGTACACCAATAGCATTGATCATGCTTGTTACATGCGGGTAAGATGATCAATTAAACGCTTCAGGTACCATTCCAGGGACAACGAAATATTCTGTTGTAAAAACACCCTTTTAAATAAATATTTCAAATCAACCATGTCAGGAATCAAACCCGAGACCTCGTGCAGGGTAGGCAAACGCGCTGACCATTGCACCACGAGACCGATCATACTTCACTCAAAGTAAAAAATAATACATTTTTTATTAGTCTTTATGAATCATCATATGGTTTTGTTCAAGGTGGTTCCGAAATAAAAATAATAATGATGAAAATAATAAAGTTAGAAGTTCACAAGTACTTGATTTGTTCCTTTGCATTTATCAGCATCTTTTGGCAATAAACGCAGCCCTAGGTGTATTTTGTAGGTAAATGTATGTTTAAATGTATACAAAAATACATGTAAATAAAAGCTTTTACTATGGCCGCGAGAGGCTTTGGAATATCACCCCTTGCTGTCAGCTCTGTGGTTGATTTTGTTGTTCGTTCCATAGCGATCATTAATTGTGGGGCGATTATTGCACTCCTCTGCTGCGACACTTCCTCAACATAATATTTCATCAGTGTTATTAAATCTTGAACAGTAAAAGCCTCGAGTCAAAAGGATACAAATCTCAATTCTAACTCTTTTGTTATTTTATCAAGTTGTTTTTAAATTGCTTTACAAGTTTGAATGACATAATTTGTGAAATGAAGCATTTTTTCATCACAAGATATATTTTAAAATTAATAAAGTATTGAAAAAATAATATTAAGACATAAGTTCTAACTCCATGGGACTTAAAGTCCTGTGATGATATGGGTGAGGCAATTAATTGGCACAGACACATGAGTATATTACCACAAATATAGGATCAGAAACACATTTTATTTTTTTGAAACATATATATGGAACATCAATATGCTAAACATTTAACTCAAACATTTGGAAAATCATCAGGAAGTTTCCTACTCAAATCCCTACTACTACGGAAAATCCAGTTGTTAACTAAGTTTTTGAAAATAGTTTTTGTCCTTGAGAGCTTAATACGCTCTTCCAAAATAATGAACACTCTCGGTGCGATAAATGAAAAGTCCAAAATAAATTATTTAAATATATATCATACAGAAACATAAACCAATTCAATAATTATAATGAAGCGAGAGTACATTTTAAAATAAACTTTTTGGATGATAGACGGCGAATTGCTGACTTAATGTTTCTATTTGAGCATTTAAATGGCATTACTGACTGCCCCAATTTATTTAGTTTAATTAAATTCCATGTACCTTTTAAACGTACCCGTCACACCAAATTATTTTACTGCACCAATATAAACACTTAAACAGAAAAAAAAACATGGATTCATAGAATTTGCAACTTGTATAGTAATATTATTAGAGCTAATGCGAGTGATATATTATTCAACTTGATAATAATAAATTCAAATGGGAAATCAGCGACAGCATGCAGGCATTTGTCGTCGTGGGTGAGTAATGATGAGTACATACGGTATTATTTTTTCATTTTATTTTAAATTTATAAAGGTAAATATGTACAAAAATTTCATTGATGGTTTTCTAAATTCTATTCTTGTATAATATAACTTTATTTATGACACATTATGTTTATTGTTAATTATAAATTAGAAATAATTTTTAGTCTAGTATTAAATATAGTTTACATTATAACCGTATTATTGTATATATAACGTTTAATTTCAACAAATAATAAAAAAAATAAAAAAATGAGAGATGTCTCTGAGCAAAATTTGTACGGGTTTTGGGGATGACATGATTCGTGCTCTGGGAAAACCTCGTCGGGACGTTTTGCTGAGACCTCTCTTTATTATTCGACCAGAAGTGTGTAAGTGCTTCTTTTAGGTACAGTTGTCTCATACCCAGCACCTCCATGTATTGAAACAATCGTTCTAACTGGTATGTTGAAGGGCGTCGGAATATTATTCTCAATAATAATTTCTGCAAAATTATGAGAGGCTTTAAAATGGATGCCGCACAACCCCCCTAGTCAGCTATTCCAACGGTTGCAGTGGATTGAAACAGAGCAAAGTTGAGAGTGCCAATATCCAGGATGTCTCTAAGAGAGCAGAATAAATGGCACAGCTTTCTCAACCTAGAGTTAAGTGACTGGACCTGAGACTTCCAAAACTCCCATCAAAGATAACACCAAGGTATTTTATGGAATCTACCCGTTGCAGAAATTCCCATTTTTTATATTATCGAGTTTTTTTTTATAAACGAATAAAATTTATCACGAGACGTTTGTTTTTTACAATCTGACTATAAAACTTAATTTTCCTTTGTGGCAAATCTATCGATGGTTGGGATTTTCAAGTACAGGTAATTTTCATTTGATTTTTCTTTTAAGATAAAAGTTACCAAACTGAGATATACGTTAACCCCTTTGAACTCGAATTCTTGAATAGACTTCATATTTTAAGATTTGATTTTAGATTTCTGTTCAAACAAACAAGTTGTTTTTAGTAAGTCACATAAATACTACCAAAATTAGATGATTCTAGAATAAAATCCAATTCGACCAAAACTGGTTAATTCAACCATAATTTCATTTCTTTATTGAACATTTTATTACACAAAACCCAAGTAAAAAATATAGAAACATTGAATATTTCCTTTAAAAATGTGATGTTTTCTGCTTAAAAAGTTGTTTGATAAATCAATCATAATTTTTTTATCTACAATAAGCGATGCATAAGGCATTGAATTCTTAGTAAAATGAGGGAGCTCAATGTCTTTTTTAGTATTTTAATATGATAATGGACTATTAAACAAAGCTAAAAAAAAAAAAATATTATATCGTGTTTTCAGCGCGATGACATTTTAAAGTTTTGTATTTTTGAACTAACCACGCGTGTGACGTCAGAGGTTCTTATCTGTCAGTTCTTCCGATTGGTTCATTTACGGAAAGCAAATCGGATATCCTTTACAGCTCTCATATCATTATTTCGTTCATATGAACCAGTGACCTCATTCAAAGTAGTGCGTTTTTATGATTTTTTCGTATATTTTCAATAAACTATACTGCGCAATTAAATGCTTTTTTTTACCGCGCGCAAAAAAAACATTTTTGTGTCCATTTTCCTTTTCACTCTACAAGGTCAAGAACCCTGAGTCGAGTTCGGAACATAACAGTAATATTTATTTTGAATTTTTTTTTTCACAATAAAATAAAAGAGGTATTCTGCATGTATAGTTCGTCTCGTCTGCCTTGGCACAAGTTTTATCCTACAAGGCATTACGTTATATTATTTACAAAAAAAAAAAAAAAAACAGTGTACAACTATCTTTAAAACCAATATTGTACTAATTTTAATTATTATACACTATTCGTGCAAGCGATCATGCATGTTTTCGTCGTATTGTGTTCCTTTATCTGTGGGGGAGTAATTTGTTGCATGACCTTGGTGAACTTAGTGGGGAGGTCATGCAACTTACATAAGGTAATATGACTTTAAGCAAACTAATAAAAATATGCCCAAATTAACCATAGGTAAAAAAAAAAACGCAAGGAATGTAAAAGAAATGAAGATTGACTTTTTTAAAAGTATCAAAATTTATCAGTTAATTAATTGTTTTTAAAAAAATATTACAAGAAATATAAAGAACCTTTTAGAGACGGGAATGTAGAAGTCTAGGCGGCCCCCGTGGGGTAGTGGTCAAGACGCTTGACTCACGCACGGAAGGTTCCGGGTTCGATTCCCGGTGAGAACACAAAAATTAAAAATGTGATTTTTCTCAAGCCTGGGTGCTCTGTGATGTAATTCACCACTGTAATTAGGCCTCCTGGCCTGTTGTGGTGCAAAAAAAAAATGTAAGTCCAGACATTCGGCTCATAATCGAACATTGGCTGATTTGAGTGTTTATAGGTCAAGTATTTTTTATTTGCGAGCACACTTTCAAAAACCATAACAAGATTAGTCCAAAGCGTTTATAACTCGAAACAATTATAACTAAAAAAAAAAACTAAAATTAAAAAAAAACTTTTTTATCAAAAAATTAATATGTTATAACATAAAAAAAAGACGTTGACAAATTATTTAAGTACCGTATATAGAATCATTAAAAAACGCCACAAGAGAGCACCTATTAAATGGGTGTTTTTTTATTATTATTATTATTCACGTCTTATGTAATTGTTCATAAATCCACTGATACCTTAAATAACGGTTAGCAGAATCTTAACTTAAAAAAGTATAATGCGAAATTTAATTAAGTATAAATATACGCCATAATGTGACATTTTACTGAAAAAAAAACGTGAATTCATTTAAAAATATCAATAAAGATTAATATGGGTAAATATTATTTTTGATACATAGTTTTATTACATACTAAAAATAAATAATTTTATTGACATAGTAAAGGCGCTTTTCTCAGGCACAGAGGTTATAGCTTTAATTTTAGATGCAAACACGCTAAGAGAAAAATGTTATTTTTTCTGAAACCCGAGTGTTTTGTGGAGTTTACCATCACTGTGATATAATGTCAACCTCACAACTTACGCCAGTAAAAAAAACCTGTTTTTGTATTCTTTCGACTTATTGATTTGTTTTTATTTAACAAAATAATCACACAAAATATAAATGAATACCTTGTCCATATCTTCGTTATAATATTAGTTATTCCGCTTAAACGATGACCGTAGAACAAAACTATGTTCAGAATATTAGACCTTCAAATACAAATCCAACAGTCACTTCGTGTATATAAAAAATAGATAGCCTTTAACTAAATATTACCCGGTTTTTCGTTTAGATGGTCATTTTTAACATTTGTAAATAAAATCCGAATGTATCATGATAATTTAATATTTTTCATTTATAATAAATTAAATTTTTTAGTAAGTTCATGTGTGCTTGTTTTAGTGTGAATTTAAAGGATTGTGTTTAAAATATTATACCTTAGCATACTAAATATGTTTAATAGAACAAAAACTAACAAAAAATGGTCTGATATCATTATATTTAAGAACTTTTGAGTTTCCAAAAAGTCAAAAAACATCATACAAATGCACTCTGCTGAACAAACCACTAGCCATTTTTCTCCGCGAACAAAAAACATGACAATTTGATAGTGCCGCTGAAAAATGGCTGTGCTTGGAAAAAACTTAAAATACATTGCCGTGTTCGTAAACATGGCTATACCATAGCTAGGAGACGCGGAACAGGCAGATACATGTATCCGGTGAGTGAATTTGCAATTTACGGGAGAGCGACAGCGGAAGTTCCGTATTACGGGAAAGTAGGAAGCTTCCTGCTTTTCTGATTCCGATAGAATGGCGGGGTAGGATGCCAGCGCCATTTTATGGGGCTCTGCTGGATGCCATCCGACGTTTATTTACTTAATATTAAATTTTACGCGGGCTGCAAATCAGTACACTTCGATACCGGTATAAAAGCATGTTATTGGAAAATTGCATCCATCATTCTATTGAGAGACATGATAGTATTTCCTTTTAAAAACACGCCATGAGATATTGCACCTTGTTTGTATATCTACGTAATATATAAATTTAATCGTGTTAGAAAAACATTAAAAGGTTTTAAAAAATACTAGAACGAAACCCAGATATGGTGGAATAGGGAAATTCAGTGTCTTTTTTTTCTCTTTTAATTTGTTAGTAAGCCAATTTTTTAAAAATTTTATGTATTTTTTTTTTTTTTTTTTTATTTTGATTTAATAGCATAATTATACATTTTTACAATTTAAAAAAATTTCACTTGTTATATTTTTACTAAAACTAAAATCCCACCAAGCCACTTTTTGTAGCTTGTTGGTGAAGATTATATTTATACTGACTTAATAATATTATTTACATTTATAAAAACAATGAATTACATATAAAAATTAACAGCCGGAAAGATCAGAATAAACATGTTTATACAAATAATAATATATAAATTTATTTTTTAAATACAAGAAAATACATGAAAAAATAAAATATTTATACCTAAGCTACTATTCATATATAAACTCTTGATCGAGTAGCCACTCTCTTATTTTGCTCTTGTTACAATGTGAGTTAAATTTAAGTTCTTTTGGTAATAAATTAAAAATTCTAGGTACTAAATATTTGAGAATTCTATTTCCATATTTATTGCATACTTTTGGTACTACCAAGCCATCATTAGACGTGAAGCGTGTATTATGGTTATGTTTGAGAGGAAACTTGAATGTATTACTATGAAATTGTTCCAAAATGATGCAAATTGTTCTTACTATCAGCGCTATGATTTTATTAAGTTTTGTATTTCTGAAATCACTCCATGTGCGACGTAAGAAGTTCTTCTCTGTCAATTCTTCCGGTTGGTTCGTTTACGGTTAGCAAATCGGATACCTTTCTCAGTTCTTATATCATTGGTTGGTTCATTGTTTGGTTCATTTGAACCAGTGATGTCGTTCAAAGTAATGCGTTTTAATTAAAATAAATAAATATATACTACTTTTTTTTGTATATTTTCAAACTTTGCAGTACAATTCAATGATCTAATTTTAGCCACGCGCAAAAAAACATTTATTGTATCCAATTTCCCGTAAGACGGAAGTTCTTCATTAGGTTTGAACTTTAGATCTCCTGATACAGAAGTCATGGTTTTATCACGGCACCAAAATCCTTTATTTACTAGAATGTATGCTTTTTTATTTAGTTGTCAACTAAAGTTATAGGCAAGTTTGGTTAACACTCACGAAGACCCAGGTTCGACTTTTTATATTGTCGGCAAGAAATACAATTTGGATGAGTGTTTTACTATAATTATTTAAAGTCCGCAAACAGATCTAGAGTTTTATATTATCTCGCCAACTGAAAAAATTAATACGAATTCGGTGGACAGAAGAATAATGTGCTCATGTATGAGGGATACTTAAAAAATATTTTTTTGTTCTGTTTTGTGTACAGCAGACAAAGAGTACAGTTATGTGTGTGAAATGGAACCAGAGTTCTGGACAAATCTGACACCTAAAGCGTTCGAATAATCAGTCTACCTATCTGTAACAGATTATTGAGAGACGCTGCATTTGATTTAATAATGCAATGACTTATGTATCATCAGGTGCGTATGAGAGTTTGATGATGATTATCTTTCATTGTTTGTTTATAGGTTTTTCAAAAACAAAAAGTATTAAATAATTAACACAAATAAAAATGCTCTTGGCCTTTTAAATTTCCGCCAAAAATATGAAACAACTGATATCAATAAATATCATTTTGCTTTGTGAAACATACTATTTATTAAAAATATTTTAAAATAATATTGGTGCTTCTGTTTGACCAAATTCGTTTATATTGTTATTTGATTTATTGTTTGAGAAGAACCATAAAAATGTACATTGTTGTTTTGAGATTTGTTTTATTCTACTCTCAAATCAGGCACAAAAGCAACCGTTGCTCTATTTGCGTTCCTTCTTTTTAAGTTTTATTACTGTTGAACTGTCTGAGGTCAAGCGGAAAAATATGTTAACTAAGAAAATAAATTCGTAAATGGTTATTACTTTCATTACACTGAAATATAAGGCGTTGTAAAACAATGTCTCATCAATTCAAATTATAATATGAAAGTTGTTGATTTACAATTTTAAGAAAACTTTTAACTTTGTTCTTTGTAATATTAATTCAAATCGTATTTTTCATGATGAGGTACCGTTATGTGGTGTTTGCGGCAAATCGTGCGGATTTCGTGGACACCCAGACGCACAAATATATCTTTACTCTAGGAACTAGACCTGGTAGAAATACTAAAATCCATGTGCGAGAAAAGAATCTTGCAGTTCTTTGGACATATTTCTAGGAGAAACTCTGATAGTTTGGAGGAAACTATCCTCCGGTAAAGAGTTGAAAGAACAAGGTCGCGTGGACGTAAACCGGCAAGATAAAGCGGCTTGGTCATTGAATTATCAGAATTATCCCTGCCAAGTATCTACAAAAGAGTATAAAACCATGCCTGGAGTCAGGCGTGATCACTTTCCTCGGACATTAGGCACGGATTAAAGAAATATACCGTGAAATAACAAAAATAAGTCATTTATAGTAAAAATATTTAATTCGATAAAATATAATCCATTGTTATATTTTATTTATATTTAATTTAATCTTAGCGCCTAAAGATCTAAGGAGATCGACTCTAGCGGACAACCATTTGATGTTGTCATCTCACGCATGCACTAATCGTAACCGTGCATATTTTGTTTTGCACGAACTTTTACACTAAATTAGTAAAAAAATACAAGATCTGGCACAACCGTGGGTTCCGACTATGAATATTATTGAAAAAATCCTTGCATATTTAATGAATTCATTCTTATAGGTAGCTACTGGTATGTCAATTAGCCCTTTTGTTTTGCCGCGCGCCAGCAATGTTTTCGGGCCAGCTATTCCTAAGCTTAGGTTAAACAACTTAACGCGGCAAATTTCTGTTTCTTGAAAAATTCGTTGACAACGGAGCTAAAAGTACTAAATCATGTGACTCCGGATATTTGACAGAGCGTGGTTAAACTCAAATCAAGGAGATGAAGTCCCAAACCAATCAGTGGGGCGTCAAAACTTGACGCAAGTCCTCGTTATTTTATTTTACTATGGCTCGGGTGTCCTCAAGAACAATTTTCGAACATTGTTGTGTGATTTTTGTTCAAACAGGCCCCACACGACAACATGACCATATGACGACATAATCACATGATCACCTAATCCCACATTGTTACCTTACCAAAACATTTTATATAATGTTAACAGCGTTATTTTCCGTTATATTTATATTCGGAATATAATACCATATATAAATTTACTCAGCAAGATACAAGGAGGTAATAATCACTCAACAATGGACGAAATTCCAACCTCAATAAGGTATTGACCTTCTAAAGTAAAATTTCATTTCAAAATGGTATCATTTATTCCCCAAGAAGCGATATTTGGACAGAATTCACACGATGACCAACTCCGCTCAATATTCTAGACGTTTTCGAAGGCCAAAACTTACCTACTATTAGCTACCTAGGAAACGTGAAGGAAGTCATTTTAATTTGAATTATAAAGAAGATCTAAATGTTAATTCTCCAACTTCCTAAGAAATATTTTTATCACCATCTGCAAGACTAGAAAGTATTAAATTGTTATTATGATAAATTTTGTAAACATTTAGTAAAAACTTGAAATCGGGTTTGCGTTAATATTTATTTGCACTTGACTAATTTATAAATACATTTTTGTTTGGTTAATTTGAATAACCACAAAGTTAGTGCATCAAAAAAAATAAGTAAATAATCCTCTCGATTTTGTATTAATTCTAGAGATTTTATAAAAATAATTGTCGGTGCCATTTTTCTTTTACTTCTTTCAATAAACAAAACATAAATTCTTGTCATATCTTTGTATGAGGTTAATATTTTTATAAGCAACAGATTAATTTACGTTTGTGTATTTTTCTACCTTGGTTAAATATATTTTACTTACAAATTTGAGTATGAATTCTTTATTTGGTCTAAACAATCGTTTTTACGACATTTTTAAATATTCAACTCCATCTTTCTGTATTATATAAACTGCTATTCGCTTATATATTTTGACGTAAATTCTTCCTTTGTTTTGAAACAACTATTCATTTTATCTAATGTTGTATGAACTTCACTATCAAATGATTGTTTATCTCGTCCAGTCACTTATTTTAGTAAATATGGAATTTTCAAAATCTGTAACCCAAATAAATGTATATAGTAAAAAAGAAAATGTTTTTTCTAAAATTTCTAATCATGATTTAAGATATTATTTAATTATAATTCATGATTCAGAGGGCCATGCAATTAGTTTAATTGGTCATTTTAGATATCATTTCATGGTTTTTGTAAGAACGTTACTTTAGTCATTCCATTATTTATTTGCCTACTGAACACAGGGCAAGAATCAGCTAATAGCATTTTTCCCATATTGTGTTTGCATTTATCTTACCTTTAAGTCTCATAAACTTTATATTATATTCATTTATTTAATTAAACTCCTTATTTTCTGGGATTTCTCAAAAATATATTTTTCGTAAAGTTCGCAAGTAGGCAACCTTTCTGTTGTCTGGGACCAATTTGGTATTTGTGAGTTATTTTAAGGGTGAAAGATTTCATATGGGTGATACTTTCCCAGATAGCAATCCATACCATTTAAGTGATCCTACAAGCATCTTAATGCAAAAGAAAGGCTAGCACACTTATTATGTGTAACAATATGTAGTTTGCTTATAACGTTACTTTAAACGTGCGTAGTTACAGAACAGTCTAAATATTTTTTGTGATTATGTTCCATACAATATTAGTGCCTATATAATAGTATGTTAACAATAGCACCAGTGGAGGATTTTGCGTTCTGATCTGGTTTTGATGTGCAGGTTGCTTATTTCACTCTTCATATTATCGATTGTTTACAACACCATGTCGGACATTTTATAAAATAATATTATTAAACCTAATATTTATAGTACAAACAAACTGACAATATGTTCAAATGTGCGTTGTGCTTGTTTTTCGTTGAAAATCCCCCGTAGACTACTGATAGAAGTATGTTTTAACAGAGATGGAAAGCTTTTAAAAGGTAGTATGAAAGACCTGGTACAGGATGAAATACAATGGATTTTTTGGGTGCACAAATAATGATTACGTGATTTTTAGAAATTTTTAGACATTAAGAAAAGTTTAGAAAAAATAGTGGGGCTTATAAATTAAATGACAAGAAAACAAAGGGTTTTGTTTCTATTTGCAAAAGAATCATTAATGGTACGCGAAACTCTTTTAACGGCTAGAAAGTTTGTTTGTCCAAATAAAATCACAAGAAAAGTTAGTTATGAAGTGTGCTGGGGAAGAATTTGGTTCTGATCACGTCTGGTAAAGAGGATCCTGCCATGGCTATTGATTACCAGTAGACGATACAACCACTGGAATCTCCTCACAGATAAACTTTTTCTTTATTATAAGCTAGATTTTCAAAAGAAGTTGTCTTATAAAATATTTTGTAAAACTAAATCTGGTTTAGTTATTTTAATTATAAAATCAATGAAAATAAATTTGAATGCTTAAACTTTTTCTTATAATCACTTATTTAAAAAAAAAAAAATGAAAATCTCGCCCACATCAATATTGGTTTAAATTATTTTATTTTCAAAAAGTCAACAGATAAGACAACAGGGAATATAAATGTTTGAAACACAAAATATAATGATCATCACTCACTACGAAGAAAGATCTGTTTCCAACAGTGGATACATAATAACTGATGAAAAACAAAATATTCACGTTTTTAAAAAAACGACCTAAAAAAATCTATCTTTTTTTTTCTTCTACTTTAGCCTTCTGCCCTCCACTGCTGGACATGGGCCTCTTATATATTCTTGAATTTCTTTCGATCGGTTGCTGCTCTCAGCCAATTTTTACCCCCCCACAGTGACTATGTCGTCGGACCATCTCTTTTTAGGTCTTCCAACGCCTTTTTTATTCTTCCAAGGTCTCCATCTTAAAATTTTAGGTGTCCATCTTGTGGGGTCTTATTTCACAACATGTCCGCTTATTGCCATTTCAGTTTTGCTACGTGATAAATGTTATCCGCTTTAAGTTTTGTTCCTAATTTCCTCATTCCTTACTCTGTTTCTTAGGCATATACCAAGCGTGGATCTTACTATATATTGCTGTATGCGTTTGAGCTTTTCTACATTTATTTTTGTAAATCTATGGTCTCTTATGCACATGCAGGCAGTACACATGATTCATATGTTTTCTTTTTTAGACAAATCGGACTATCTTTATTTTTTCAAAAGTTTTCCAAAAGCTGCCTAACTCATTCCTATTCTTCTTGGCAGTTTCGTTGTTTGCCTTTTTTTACCCAGTTTTATTTTATGTCTGAGATATGTGTATGTTATTCGTCTACTTTTTTGAGGTTTTTATTGTTAACCGCAAAGATCTTGTTTTCTGGTCACAAAATTTCTGTTTCTGTAATGTTCATATTCAGACGATTTTACTAGAAGCCTCATGCAACTCGTTAATCGTTTGACTCAATTACATTTTTATGACTTTAACAAATATTTTACAAACACAAAAATAAAAACAAAATAAATAAAAAAATCAGAAGTCATGTTTTAGTTCTAGTTCTTTTACAAGTACAGAAAAAAAAATAGAAAAAAATTTCCAATTTGTAAACTTCTACGAACAACAAATTATGAAACGCACTTCCAAACACAACAATTTGTCTCGTCTATTTTGTATCTAATAAAAAATAATAAAAAGTCTTGCAACACGGCGTGTAAATAATGTTTTCCCTAGATGCTCAATTTTGAAATCTACTTTGCTCACTCATTTTTATTTTTTTAAATATATAACTGAGGACTTATTTTGCAAAACGAGACATCAGGGTTCGAACCCATAGGTTGGGCTTGTGGCTTAAAACTTCATTTCCTGGGCGTCCAAGGCGCGCGAATAAAGGATTAAAACTTTCAGTTTGCGAAGGTTCTGAAGGCTTTCTGACCCCCTAAAGATCTGTACTCATACCATGAAGAAGCCTTGCTTATCCTTTCTTGATTCTATGAGCCAAGAAAACAGATGAAAGGGGATATACAGACGGGGGCTAGATACGCGATCACACTTATTTGTACTTTAAGAAATTTACTATTTTGTGCATAATTTCTGTAGTTTTTAGGTTAATAGTTAAAAAATATTGGATAAATGATACCCTATAATTAAATCTTTAAGTGTTTTTAAATTGCTTTAAAAAAAATATTCGTTTTTCATTAAACATAAAAAAACAGTAACAACACATTAATTTGACTTTTTTTCAAACATATCTATATTCGCTTAGAGAAGTTTTTTAAAAAGTGCAATTATTCGCAAAGTAACTTAAGCGCGGTATGGCTATACTGATTTTCATTTTAAAAAATGTGTTTATTTGAGTGGGTTTCTGGGTGGTTTAGATTCACAATTAGACACATATTGTATTCAAAAACATATTTATCAAATTCAAATATCGGGAAAACGTTTTCTGAACCAGCTAATAGTAGACAAGCCAACATTCGGCAGAACAACGTCTGTCGGTCCGCTAGTATATAATAAAACAGGTCAGATACCAAATTTTAACTTAAATACAACAATAATCTTTAGAAGCTAGCAAAACACATGCATATTTTCAAATTAAAAATACAAGTATTCTTTACCTTTAAAATATTTATCAAATTTAACGCACTTTACGACTTGAAAATATTTTATTAATGGTGACATGTAAAGCAACAACGGCAGCTTTTAAAAAGAACTGGGAGTGCGGTTAGGAGTAGCAGGAGCCACATTTAACAGTATGAAGGCTATCTGAAGATCAGATACTAACGCAGTAAAAACCAAATATTGCTAATATAACGCCTACACATCACTTAATTTTCTTTACGGATGCAAATCGGCACCTCACTATACCCCAAAACAGCAAAATTCTGAGTTTTGAAAATCGGCGTCTCAGAAGAATCTTGGGTGTGCGGTGGTTTGACTTTGTGAGGAGTTGGCTAGGTCATATACTGCGGATGCCTCCTGAGAACCTCAACCACGCTTGCTTACTTTACAAGGCATCAGGCTCTCGATGTCCTGAATTTCGCTGCTGACTGTTCGTCGGCAGTTTATGTCAGAACTTCGAGATGAGAACCTGACTTGAAATGAGTTAGCAGCCGACAGAGATTCATTGAGGCACATTGTGGATGCCATATGCTCCAAAAAAGGAGCGGACATGAAATGATGATGATGATGTAAAGTAACAAAATAGGAGCAAAATTATGGGACATTTTTTTTTCCGAGCACTTTCTAAAAAACCGTGTCAGGCTTTTAGCAAAGTATCAAACAACAGTAAAGTTGACAACATCGCTACTCTTATAAGGGATAGTGTTAGGGTGCCGCAACATTAATATGCGAAGCTTAAAAACTATGCTAAAAGACTTTCAATGTCACTACCCAAGATCAAATAGGACAATGAGGGGAAGGTATGCAAGCGGGATGGAGACATCCCTTAAGTATAATTCAGTATCAGCGCAAAAATGGTTTTTACTTTTTAAATTAATAATTCAATAAATCATGTACTTGAAATGATGAAAAAAATCAAAACAAAAAAACCATCACGCCGTTTTCTCGTAGTGGTAGGCAGAGAGGATAGAACGCCACATCACTATGTCTTTGCATCCACGTCGATATTTGTACACCTATCATTTTACCACAAATTCGCTTACTTAAATAAACATTTTAAAAGGCATAACAATCATTACTTCAATAAAGACACTAGATTAAAAATACTTCATATTGAAAATAAAATTTTAAAATCAAATAAATTAGAAATTTCAGAAATAAAAAAAAGCAATTCATAATAATAAACAGTAATTAATAACCAAATAAACAACATTTCTTTCTTTCCTGTCTGGCTTCGAAAATATTGAGATCAAATTACCATCCTTGTAAGGAAAAAAAGACTTGATTTATTGGGTCCACGTGTAGTATTAAGTAAACACGATTAAATAAAATAGGAATTAATTCATAAGTTACGTAAACTTTGACGAAGAAGCTTGTTTGCTTTCAAACCTTTCGGTGGAATTTTTTAAAAATAAATTTGTGGTGAAAAACAAAGTTGGTTTATTTATTTTATTATAATGCATAACCTCAAAGTTAGTGCTTCAAATATAAATTTCATAAAATAAGATATCTTTATTCTTTTAATATAAAAATCAAACATAAATTTGAGTCTACTAAAGTCTTAATTTTTTTTAAAAACATACGCTTTCACATTGTTACGAATTTTTTAAACTATGTCGAAAGACTCAAATTAGTGTTTGATTTTTATATTAAAAGTATAAATATTGAGTTTTACAAAATGAACGCCAAATCAATTTATGAATTATCTTTGTTATAATATGAACATAAACATACTTTTGAAGCGTAGTTTTTTTAAGAATTATATATTATTATGTCTGTTATTAATCCAAGCGTAAACATTTCAACAACGACTTGTTTTGGAATCTGTAAAAGCAGATAATATTGATTTTATTGCATTACTTTTACTCTATGTAATAATGTATTACTTCTTTCATAACGAGTTCACAGAAATTAACATCCTACAAAAATATTCAGATATTTACTCAATGTTGATCAAAAGTATTGCGATTGTTTGAAACCAATGTTGTTTGAAATTTTAATTACGCATTTTCAAATTTAAAAAATGTTAATTGAAAGAAAAAGTATGTGAACATGGGTATCAAATTAGTTTTAACTGTAATTACATTGTGCGAAAATGCAACCAATCCAAAAAACGTGTAACTCAATTACCCGCAATTAATTTAGCGTAGAATTTTTCATGTTTTTCTGCAAATGAAATCACGCGGGAGTAACAAATTTGCAAATCATATTCGAAAAACGAACGTGTCAGTGGCTGAAAAACAGTGAAAAGCTTGATGTACCGGCGGCTGTAGCGCTCTGGACTAGAATACCGTGAAATTCGTACTAATACTAAGGTAATGGATCCTAATACAGGAGTATTTTATACAAAACATTCAATAAACTGAAATCGCTCTTAAATTTTTATATTAAAAGTACAAAATATTTTATTAAAAAAAAAAAAGATTGCTATTGTACTAGACTTGACGTGACGGTGAAAAAATGTAGTGCTCGTGACTAAACGGGTTAATTTGAGTTAGTCTTTAATTATTTGGTGATGAACTGCGACACCTAGGCACCTGTTCATTATTCCATCCACACGGAACGTTAGCAGCGGTGAAGAAAGGGAACGTCCAGTGACACGACGCACCATGACATAACACGCACACTGGTGGATATCATGAAAGATGAAGGTAAGAACGCATCTAGAAGTTGTCATAGAAACCACAGGTGTCAACCGAGAGTCGTAACAAAGCACGTTTTGCTGCAGTAGTTTATGAGAATACTCGCGAGAGTTCGTAGACTATTTTAAAGGATTAATGAGTAATTGGCTAATCGCGAAACCAGCTGTACTCAATGTGAAAGAATTTCTACTAATTTTAAACCTCAATAGAGTGGATGATGCCCACGTTACCACTTTTTACGGCACTCGCAGAAATATCTAATAATACAGAGTAAATAATTAAAAATCCAAGTTCCTCTCTTGAATCTAAGGAATTTAAAGTAAAAATGTCAATTCGTTGAAATTTGGACGTTTACACGATGTTACTTGTTTGAACGTACCCAAAAATTCGGGATCCTTGTATGATGCTCGTTTAAGATTTATTCAATTCATGATATAACGGAAATAAATTGTTTTGAACGCTCTTGTGTTCATGACACTTTTGAGATATTGAAAAACAGTTTCTTTTGTTTACTCTGTTGTATAATATTTTAAATGTAGTATTGAAGTTTAAAACAGTTCAAAAGAGCTTGTATTTCTCAGAAAGTCATCAGCAAATAATAAACATTTGGGAAATTTTATTTCGTTGCTTATGTCATTTATGAATATTGTGAACAAAATTGGTCCTACATAAGATTTCTGGGGCACTCCCGAGGAGGTGTGAAAAACTGCAGATTGATAGAGTCCACATGACACATAATGCTATCAATTTATAAGATAGCTTGAGAAAAATCTCAAAAAAATGTCACTGAAGGTCAATATTATGAAGTTTCTAAAGCAAAAGCTCTTGATCTACTTCATCAAACGCTTTTGAGAAGTCATTGTACAAGCAGTCTACCTGAGCACCTTTGTCGAGTGATTTTGTGACCAAATTTGTAAATACTATCAAATTTGTGATGGTTGACCGCCCTGACCGAAATCCATGCTGTTCATTAGTTATGAATGACTGTATTTAAGGATTGATAAAATAGTGTATTAACCACTCAAATACCTTGAAAGTGTAGATGGAATAGCCACAGATCTATAATTTTTATTACATGTTTTATCGCCTTTTTTAAATTTGGGAAAAGTTAGGTCTTTTATATTTCTGAAGAAGTGCTTGTTTTTAAGTAACGATCAAATAAAACAGATAGGGGTTTCTTTATAACATGGCTGCAACCCGTTAACACAATTGTACAAACAAAATCAGGACCCAATGATAAGGTATTTTTTAAAGAATTAATTGATTTTAAGGCATTAGTTTCACTAAAAGTACCAATTGAAATATTTTGCGCGCCTTGAGACCTACTTTAACTCCCTATGTGAACGCTTTCATTTAAAAAAAAAACTACACACTGATTTGAAATTTTCAGCAAAAGCATTTACAATATTTACATTACAAATGTCTTGACTATGCCTGATTTTAATTAATAATAACGTTTTATAATACAAAGATTTAAATTCAAATTACAATAGTCCATACAAAATGAAAATACTTGTTATATTAACTTTAAATTCTCACCAAAATACCTTCAATTTCAAGTGAAAACTGTCATAAAGATTGATGTTGCATTGAATATATAAGGTTTAGTAAAACTGCCGTTGTTTTAAATAGTAATTTACTTGTGTAAAATCTGAAAACATGTTCAAAACGGACTTGTTGTGGTATTTTGTGAATAATTGATTTATTTTTAAAAGTAGCTGCGTCACTCATCACGGTCAATTAAACAAAATAATGAAAAAAAAAACACGGAGTAAATAGTTGAGTAATCAATAAATATTTTTTTAAAAAACAAAACGATTGATAAAACCTATACTTTAGTAATAAAAGTTACAGGTGGGACGGTAAAAAACACCTTACCGTAGTTTCACAGTGCTTCGTTGCGAGTGAAATTATCATCAAGTGTGGTGAAATTGGATTACGAGTAACGAAATTGATCGCGACTCGGCAGTCGTCAAGTGGAGTGTGGGTGATTGAGTTATCGTCATACGTGCATAACTGGACGTTACTACGTTCTGTATCATGGCGCATATGATAGACAAGCGGCATCAATGCAACTGAGTGTATCATATTATTTTGTTTTTAAGCACACATACAGTTTTCGAAAAACGTGGTGATTTCCGAATTTTAATGTCTCGCATCTATTTTATGAATTGCGTTACTGATATGAAAAATCATGGTACATATTGCGTTATTTCTTACATAAAAATTGTATTCAATGTGAAAGTAATTTTAGATTCAGTCAATTTATAACATATACATTCGTCATAATATGTTTGCTTTGAAAAATGCGTTATTTTTAAAGAAATGATAACTAGGCTTTTGAAAAGTTGTAGCTTAAACATATAAAATATTACTTTTACAGTACAACAAAATCCTCGCTAATAAGGAAAACACAACAATTTGTTTAGAAAAAATAAACATAAAATTATTCGGAAATACTGAAATTGGTAATTTGTCATTACAACTTCTTTTATCTTCATTCTACTGCTTATACTCGTATGTTTATTTAATTGATTATAGAAATAAAACACGAGTAAAACTGATATATTCCATCGCTTTCGCGACATTTTCGAGACTGGTGATGCGATATAAAGCGATGAAACCGGTCACTGGATTTTCCAAATTTGTGTATCAAAGTACCCCTTGTCTTTTATTTCTATAATAAATTACAATGAACTTCCATCAAAAATGTTCACTTATAAACTTAAATATTTAACTAAATTGATCGATTTATTTTTAAACATTTCATAATTTACTCCGCAATTACATTTTAATATTTAAGTAAAAAATGTTTACATAAAAAAAAATTATAAACCATGGAAGAAAAAGACAAATTCACAAAAGATAATTACATTTTTTTGGATAAAATAGAAGTATTTGCGTTCTTATAATTTACCCAAATATTTTAATTTGAGGTCGTTTTCAACGAGTAATAAAGTCACTCACCATTAGAAAACGGAAATCAAGTTAGAGTAAAGTGGAATTTGAACCTTGGACCTCTGATCCGTGAGTCCGAAACAATCCACTGGACGAAAACCCGATTCTAATCTAATTTAATCGATTTAATTTTTACTAGTATCTTTGAGATTCTAATACACGGCATGAATCAATTTTTCGGACTCTCCACTTGTGATTGGTCTAAATATTTTTCTACCTTAAAAGTTATAAGTAATAAAATAACTGGAAAGGTAAAAAAAAATGTTTATAGAATATTCGCAAGCCCACAATAATAAGTAAAACTTTGGAATTCTTGAAATACATACAAAAAAAAACAATATTATCAACTAAAAAAGACGCTTCGTAACAACATTTTCAATAACTTAAAGCTTTGTACTTGCAAATTAGTAAGTACAAAAATATATTAAATTATTATGAGTGTAAAATGATTTTAAAAATAAAACAGCTTTGCACAAAAATTTGACTAAAAATACGATATTTTTATATGATATGAAATTTCGTTACCAGGATTTTTTCTGATATTGGACCCAATGCGCTCCATATTCGACAAACCAAAGAGGGCGAAAAACGTCCCTACCTACCCCCGCCGGTACCCCTCCCCTAACCCACCCTTTCCACCCCTGCGCGTCCCACGGAGGAAAGCTGAATTAAAATTTCTCTCCCGGTGACGCCAAAAAGAATATTGGGATATTCAAAAGAGTAGAAAATTAGGATTCACTACCTTCCCGCTGCGCTCTTTTGATTTTTTTTCAGTCAAGTCTTACATTTGCATTGGAACCGGGGATGGGGTTGTCAGTAACAATATTTTTTATGAAAAATCAATCCGCTCTTCCGCAGAGGACGTTTTACATACGTTCGTTGCAGAAATTATTTAGAGTTAAAAATTAATTGTAGAAAGTACTTTGTGAATTGATTCGTAGATAATGTATTTTTTTAACTAACAATCATTTGACTAAATCACTCATGGCTAGTTATTAGAATAAGCATGTTTATTACAAAAAAACAAATAAACAATTCATAGAAACTTCGTGAAAAATTATGAAAAATATTTATATATTATTCAGTACATTTTATGTATGTGTCTGAGCAAGTGAAGAACATTACTGTGTGCGTGAAATATAATTTAAAAATATTGGAAGGATGTTTTCAAAGCAATGGCTTGACAAGTGCACTTGCCATTCCACGTTTGAGGTTTCGAGTTCGATTCCTGGGAATAAAAATATGGAAACGGTGGGTTTATGGTTGCTCTTAAATACTACTCGTATATAAGAACAACCATCACCGTCCCTGATTTGACACTTAAAGCGAAGGCTGATTGCCTGAACTTTCTGTAACAAATGATCTAGGTACGATGCATTTAGTTCACTAATTCAGAGCCCTTTTTTCCATTGGGTACAGATAAGGGATTGATGGTGATGATGATATTTTTTTAATGTTTTGTTTTTGTTTTTTTATTATTTTTTTAAAATTTATTTTTTATTTATTCATTCAAAATAACATAATTAAATATTTATGAACTTATTAAGGCTTTTTAGGCTATGCCCGTGTCAAGCCACAATAAATAGCAATAAAAATACAAAGTAAAATTACTTAGATCAAATTATAATGACATAGAATCGCAATCAAGAAAAAAGGTCAATGTAATAAATAGTCAAATTCCAAAGAATACAATGCAAAAAAGATAATCAAAAATAATGTTTAAAATATTAATTATACAAATTAAGAATCACACATAATCAAATATACAAAATAGTGGTATCATTAAAATCAACAAAATAACAGTAAAATGTAGTAGTATTAAAAACAAATAACACAAAGTAAGAGCATGATTTAAATTAACAGAAAAATAATATATATATATAAAAGCAGAATTGAAATGATAATTGAGTTATGTTTTCTAGAAATTCACTCAATTATAGTAAGAAATATAAGGAATTTTATTTTTATTTATATAATTATAGTAAGAAATATAAGAAGTTTATTTAATGATAACCAGCGAACTATAATACTAACATAAATATGTGTTAATGTCTAGACTTTCGTATTTCCTTCTCTAAAAAATTATATACCTCTGTTTTCATGTGTTGTTAAAATATATTTAGCGCTTTTGATTACCATAAACAAGGTTTCTGTTTGGATTCTGGACAAAATTGACGTTAAATAGATTTTAAAAAGTTGTACTCCCACTACCCTAAAAAACATAGGGATCTCAATATAAGATTGATCATTTTTATGAATGTTTTAATAAGTCTAAAATTATTTCAGTGTCATATGCATTGTCATTTATTTAATTATTTTATAATTAGTGACGCGAATAAACCTAAGTTAGCATAAGTCCTGACGATGAGGTTAACTGGCCGACGTACAACTGAATATTAAAGTGGTTTACATTTCTTATTTGACAGATTTGACATTAAATAAATAAAAATACGTATTTATACAAATCAAAAATACATATAAAATATTTTTATACAGGAAACATCTGAAAAGATTAAAAAATATTAATATTCAGCTCTTTATCTTCTTTTTCACGTCCACTCTATCTCCAGAAAACCCAATTACCAGCCAGTAATCTTGTTTCCTCCATCGTTAATACTGCGTCCCTTAGTTCTGCCCAATAAAGTCGAAAGATCGTCATCGATAGCCTTCCAGGACGGCGTGAGCTTGCAGTGATTTATTAATATTCAATTAAATAATATTGTTTGTAAATGTGATTTGATTATCAATGATCGTTAAGAAATATATTGACACTCCTTGCTTATAAAATAATCAAGTCACACTTTCTATTTAAAGATTGAACCCATGATATATTTTCACACTGTGAATCAGCAAAACTTTAAACACAAAGGTAGCGGTCGCATTTTCTGTTGAATAAAAGCTCCATCCGCGAGTGTTCTCTCATACATCTCAAGGTACGAAGACACAGTCTCCGGTAGGAGAGCTTTTATTATTAGGTTAGCTGTCAGCCAGTTCTAAAGATGCAGTAAGAACTGCACCACAAGGATGGAAAGATGCAGCAGAAATGCATTTCCCGACGCTAATATATTAATGTTTTCAGCTTTTGCGTCTATCTCTTCTGGGGTTCCAAACTCGGTTAGAGACATTTAAAGTGCGGTGAAATTGAGTGTGATTTGCATTACGGGTTTCGATTTTCAAAAATTATTGGATTCTGACTTCTATCGGGACGAATATAAAATTCTACTCAGTGAAAAATTTGATTTTGTTTTGGAGTTTTAGAAAGACAATTTTTGTGGCAAATTACGTTTTCATTTTAATAGTGTAATGTTTTAACAGGATAACGAGAAATACATAAATATTCCATCCACATAAAATTCAACTCGTTCTATGGAATCAGGTGTTTACCCTTTAATTTTTGAACATAGATTTAGTAGAGTTTTGGAATTATTTATTTTAGAATTATGCTGTTTGTAGCTTAAAAAAAACGCACGATCTTCGTTTTTTAGGAAACTCCATATATAACACAAAAATATTTAGTTAAAATTTGTACCCACAGTAATTGGATCATTTTTTTTTTTTTTTACTAAATATTACGAAATATTTGTACATAACCATTTACCGACTTTTCTATATCTCTTCATTAGTATACCAATTGAACCAACATGCAAAACCCACTATACGCTTTTACCATAGTTGTTGCACAAAAATATAAAACAATCACGACATGCATTCTAATAAACAACCCTTACATGTACTGATTGTGTTATTAAAATATTTTATGTTGTAGGAGAAAAAGTATAAATAGTAAAAAAGAGGGAAGGGATAAAGAGAGGGTCGTAAGTTTGATAGGTATAGGTGACCGTTACAACGGAGCATCGTATAATAGGCTTTATTGCAAGGTTGTTATTTTAGTTTCGCATGTTGGTTTAATTAGTGTCCTGACGAAGAAACGCGTTCGTCTCGAAACCGATAGGCATAGAAACGTCGGTAAATGATTATATACATAAAGTAAATAAGCTTAAGTAAAATTTTTGACCACAAAGTCAATGCTTTAATTATTAATAATAAAAACGTTTTTATTTTTCCTACGACATATTTACAAAAATTAATAAAAAACCACCATTATAACCAAACAACAAATATATTTTTTTTAAAAGAACTAACATTTTACCAAAATTATAAAGAAAAACTAATATGTTACCAAGAGTAGTAATTTTACACAGCCAAACGGGTGACAACTCTACGTAAAATGACAAAATTTGTACCGAAAGTGATTATTTATATCAAATTCATTTTCATAAAAGAGATATATGATAATCAATCCGGTTGTGGTCCCGTAGTAGTATATGGACTCGCGGGCAAAAGGTCTGAGGTTAAAATCCTACTCAACCACAACTCGATTAAACGTGGCACATTATTAACCAGGTATCTTTAAGCATGACGTGATTACTATAATCATTTTTAACTGACAATTGAACGACGAGTGAAACTGAGATAATAGAACTTTTGTGAAAAATATGAATAATCGAATGTACACAGCAGTTTGAATGGTTTTGACTTTTAACAAATAATGATAAACATTAAACGCATTATTATTCAGTACATCCATACAAGAATCTAATAAAATATTTGACCACCTTTAATGATTTTTAAAGTACCGTAAGATTTCTCTAGTGCAGTGGGTATTTTCTGCAAATTGAGAAATGCCGTTTTTGTGATCGACGTTATTTTCAGAAGGTGATTAATACAGTTTTTTATATTGCAAAGCTAGATCGCTATCAACTGGATGGGGAAGTCATAAGTTTGTTCATCGCACGAAATGTAAGACCGGCCAACAGAAGGCGTTGTCGAAATTCCATTAAAAAAAAAACTAAGACAGATCGCTTTCTTTACCACGCCAACGGCCTCCGAACGAATTCGTGCCGTTTAGTATCTGAAGCTCCTGAATATTAATTATTCTAATTATTGTAAGCTCGCTAAAAATAAGTCCCGTGTATGAAATTTACAGTGCATATTATTTAATAATCACGGCCTAAATAATTTTTAATAACTCTAATCAATAATATATGGCATGTATAATCGTGCAACGGACCATATCATAGCAAATGTAATAACATTAAGAACCTTTACCAGTATTTTATCATATCCTCAATATTTTTAGTTCCATAGTTTAGTTCCAGTATTGTTTAAGCTAGACGACTTTGGTGACCATTCCATTGGCCAAGTGTTTCGACCGCCAACCAAAATATACACTCATGGATTATAGCGCAATATTGAATAAACTTTACTATATTATTATTGCACAAGGTGAAACAAGACAGAGTCTAGTATGGAAGTTTCTAGATGGTATTCTGCGCAGTGTTTCTACGGAGCGCAATAACTTCCAAGTGCTATGTTTCTCCTGTAGCCATGTGCTCTACAGTATGCCGAATTATTACATACAAGTCTCCTGCCCGTATGCACGGTCCCGGATTACAATATCCCCTGAATATCCATTACACAAATCCCGTGAGTTTTGGTAAGGATTACGACTAAACCGGGTTACACGCGTTTGGGAATTGCGTGTATTTTAAGTCAGACTTGTAGTTTGTTAGTGATAGTTCAGCTTTAAGATATGGTGCGTCTAAAACATTTGCCGCGCGTTATTCTAAATATTTATATTGGTGAAAACCTTACCTGGACTTTGCAAAATTTATTTTTATAATATTCTCTTAAAATTAGAAAACGAAAAAATTGTAACATTATTTTAAAGTAAAATATAAATATTTGCATACAAAATAAGACTTGTAACACACGACATTTTATTTATTTATTTGTTCATCGATGGTTCAAAGAACATTTGTCAAAAAATATTTACAGAAATAATCACAGTTTGAACAATTTATAATGTAATATATAATACGAAAACTTAAATTATCTAAATTACTCCTTTATTTTAAAAGTTTGTTTGAAGAAGTTGCCATTCGGCAATAAATCTGCTAATGTTCAATTTATATTATGAATAAGTTAAAAAATAAAAAAGTACCCAAGGAAACAAAGTGAAACTTAAGAATTTATTTTTTAATAAATCCATTACTTTTCTTAATAACATCGACTGAGATTACATTTCAGTTCATTAACAGTATTTGTATTGGAAAAAATCGAATATTTGTAAACTGATTTCTATAACTTTGTATCCTGAGGAAAAGTGAGTGGATGCGTTTTGAAGTTGGTTCGCGAATTGTTACAAAAAAAGCATTATTTAGTTTAGTTTAGTTTAGCAGGGCTGTCAATTATTAATTTCATTATTTTAAATCAAAATAACGAATTAGCTATAACTCTACGGTCTGCCAATTCAAGTTATCTTATTTCACTTCTAAGAAATTCGTAATTTAAGGATACTTTACATTTTTCTAATTTATGAAGATCAAGATTTTTTTTTATTCTTACGATAACATGAAAAAAGGATTTTATAATAGGGTGACCAAACCTGCAAATGAGAATAAGTTAAACTCCGATCAATAAAAAAAAAAGATAATTACTTTTAGATTCGCACGCAATGGAGCTAATATTTTTAATTATTTATTGTTACAAAACAACCAAATCTTTGTAACTCGCCTTGAAATTATAGACTTTAATGGGAAATCTTAAGACAAAACCTTTTGCGCAGATGAAATTGAAAGTGTTTAACTTTTCATCCTGGATACGAATTGCAAAGTTAACCAATCAAAAATAATAATTTTTGATGAAGATTTATGACGATCCACCGAAAAGTTTTCGTGGATATTTTATCCCCCACTTTGGTCTAAGAGAACATTCCATCTCTGTCAATCCTACCGCTCTCTAGAGTTTTCTTCTCTCTAGTTACACTAACGTTCCCTTACACTTTCTCATACCCACAAATGGACCATTGTAATGGTTCTTATTTATCATAACTCCGTTTCCACCTTTCAGAGACTTAAATGAATATAAAGTGAAGATTGTGAGGCAATATGTATTTAACTTAAATAAAAGACTCGAGTTTGTGATAAAATATGATAAAAAGTAAAACAATATAAATTAACAGCAGCTTTCTATAAAAACTGCTAGTTAGTTTATTGGTAAGTTAGTTACAAAAAAATGAGACAAGTATTCCAACTAGGGAACTTACATTTGTAATTTTGTTTTAACTGTAAATATGTAAATCTATTAAAACACGCTTAAAAAACACTTAAAGAATCTCAATGTAATAACAGATTCAACCCATTTTATAAAACAAAAACATTCTTTTCATAAGAAAAGTAATGAAAGATACAATTTTTTTAAATATTTGATTTTTCTGACATCCTAATCAACAATTCAAAAATTTGATAAAAAAAGTGCCATAACAATGTTAGTCTTTAAACCTATAAAAATTACATTAAACAATAAAAATTTTGTATTTACCCAGTAAAAGTTGGTAAAAAATCCTTTCGTCAAATAAAACTTAATTCAATTACAATTACGTGGTTTTAAACTTTAAGTGTTTTTTTTATAAAAACAATTAATTTTATAATATTGATATCAGTCTCAAACTTGTCTCAAAAGTTATAAAACCGGTCACTGTTTATTCCAAATTTGTGGATTCCTCTAATATTTTTTTCTTAAAAATGTTATTTATATCTGTTTTATTATGTCAGGATTTATTTTCAAAAATAGCTACGCGCATAAATGTAAAAGTTAAAAACTTCATCATTTGTATCATGTAAGTATTTTTTTTATTTCATAAACTTTTCCAAATGTAATATTTTTATAATAAAATAAATATAACAACTTTGTTTTTAACCACTAATTTTTATTTTCCACCTACCGGTTTCAAAGCAAACAAGCTTCTTTGTCAAGGTTTACGTAACTAATGAATTGATTCCTTTTTATTTTATTTCTATCATGTTCACCAAATACTACACGTGGACCCAATAAATCAAGTGGTTTTTTCTTACACGGGTGGTTATTTGATAAGTAATTTTAATCCAATGTCTTAATGATTATTTTCTGTCAGATGATTTGTGAATTCAGAAAAATTATTATTATTTAAGCATCTTAAGTGTTCTTTTACTATAATATTAAAGTTTTTTTTAGTTTTTCCAAGTTAATGCTTCAAATATAAACTTTACATTGTAATATTTTTAATTAAAATTGATTTTTAAAAAATATTTGAGTATTTAAATTAAGCTGATTTTTAGCAAAAACCAGTATATTTTATCACATTGAAAAAATAACTGAATAGTTTGTTACGTATTGCAACCAAAGCTATTTTTTTGTGATTGATTTTGACTTCTTTTGAATGTAGCTCTTTTATGGTTTCCTTATATGGTTTCCTATCAAAGAGAATATAATCAAATAAAACATTCATAGTGCATTATTTGTATATAACGCACTCACAAACGACCCTAAACTACGCGGTATGACAAACTTCATACGTATTTTTAAAAATTCATAAAAAAGTGAATAAATCCCTCAGATTTAACCTTTCTCCTAAAAGGTTGGGATTTGGCAAAGCCCTCCATTCTGAGTGAAGCAGGGGCGCCTCACGAGGGGGACGCGGCCGCTAGTTACTACCACTAACTGCACTGGGTCACGTATTTACTTTCACTCCGCGCTGCAAACAGTCTGGAAACGATTTTAAAATGTAAAGCCTTACGGTTTCATTCTATCGTTTTTCATTTATTGCAAACTTTTTTTTACATATTTGCATTTGACTTTATAATTATTTTGTACAAACATTGGTTTTAAAAAGCCAAGGAAACAAGTAAGTTCACTTTTCAATCTAACATAACATACAATTGCTTATTGAATATCTTGATATTTTTAAGTGTTTTCATTATTTAATTTTTTCTATTTAATTCAAAACGTACTGTTATTCAGCATACAACTTATTACTTAAATAAGCTTTATATACTTTATATCTCCATTATCATTTTAATTATGTTTTTGCATTATTTTCTATTAATTTCAATGATTCCATTTTTTGTATATTTGATTACGCATGTCACTAAATATCTATAATTTATATTTTAGTATATCTGATTATTTTTTTATGATATTTTTTTCGGAATATTATTTTTTATTTCTGCATTGTTATCCTTTTTCCATCACGTGTAATTATAATTTGATTAATTTTCATATGTATATTTTACTCTTGTTAATTATAATAGCTTAATACGGGCAGGGCTTTAAAAGTAATAATAAGTTAATGAATCTGAAAACGGGTGTAATTTTGAATTGATAAATTAATAATACGTTTTTTTAGTAAATATTTTTGTTTAATATTTGGAAATCTATAATTTTGTAACATCCGAATTATGACTTGCAAAAAAAATATCTACTGCACAACCTTTTATTAAATTATCAAATTAGCAATCGTCATTATGTTAAAATATGATAATAATAGTAATAAGAAAAAAAAATTTAATTAAAATTATTTTTCAAAACCAAATTTTGTTATAAGTAATTAGTTTTGATAAAAGTTTAAAAATTTTAAAGTAGGATCATGATTTTTTTATAAGTTAAATGTGTTTTTAATGTTTGTCTGTTGAAATGAGTTAGATACACCTGTCACAAGGTATGAAATGGATTGCAAAAGAAAATATTCAAGAAAGCATGCCTGGCAAAAAACGTCCTATAAGGAGTTATAATGAAAAAAAGAACTGACAGGGAATGAAATCGTGTTTGCACAGGCGCCTTTACGATTCAGGATGAAGATGTCGAATTGAAATGGGAAATTACACAAAAAACCAAATTATTCGCACTTTATTGTATGCTTATTCACGGAGAGATTGGATGTTGTAAATCTATCCAGTTATCAAAGTGCATTTTTTTTTCTCATACAAAATTTTGATTTTTTTTCCAAGATTAACAGATAAATGAAAATAACGCTGAATCATATTACTTGATTTGTAATAAGATATTCTAATTTGACTAGTGAGACATTTGAATACCGAATTTGAAAAGTTGTAAATTGTAAATAGGTATGTCATCAGAATTTAAACAGTAATAAATCTATTTTTGAAAACAAGATACTAAACCATTTAATATTATTGTTTTCAAGAAAACCAAAAGCTCTTAACATGTCCTTTGAAATGAAAATAATTACCCTCACGGAAAATCGAATATAACATTTTTTTTCTAACGAGTTGTAAAAATTAGACAATAATATTTAATTAAAAACGAACTTATTTGTACGACGTCACTGGTTCGTATGAATCAACCAATGATACAAGAGTTGTGAAAGATTTCATGTTTATGGTAAGCCAACAGACCATTCGCCAGAACTGACTGAGAAGAAGCAGAAGAGAACCTGAGACCTTACATGCAGAGAAAATAATTTGGCTTAGTTGAATTGTCTTTTGATGACTTGACTGACTAAAATTTGGCAAGATCGGGACATCTCAAAGGAAACTTAAATGTATATAGAGCGTACGCGTGTGTTTTCAATGTTCTTATATGGCGCAGAAACGTAGACAGTTAAAGTACGTGAGCTGGAGAAAATAGATGATGCTTTCGAGATGTGGTGCAGGGAAACAAACGTCTCCATACTGGAAGAACTCAACTTGAAAGTTCACGTTCAAGCCAGACGTGACCCAGAAAGTTTGAAAAAAATAGCCAGGAGCAGTGATCTTGGATGAAAAAACAAAGGCAGAGCTGTAGCTCGACCAGGTAAAAATATCAACAGGCGACCCTACATAAGGCTGTGGAAAGGGCGTGGAGCCGCGAAGGGTAGAGACGCATAGTCAATAGAATGGCTGAAGAAAGTACTAACGATCACGACCCTCAGAAATGTGGAACGACAGAATAGAAAAAGGATAGTCTTTTGACGTTTTAATAAAATTACAAAAGAAGACCAAAGAAAAAACTAACTGTAACTGGTGGGATTACTAAAGAGTAAATATGTGTTAGGTTAGTAAATGAAAAAAAGTGATTAGATTTTTTTTATAGATTTATTTTTAAAATAACATGGAGCTC
Source organism: Micrasema longulum (assembly GCF_059751315.1). Taxonomy (NCBI): domain Eukaryota; kingdom Metazoa; phylum Arthropoda; class Insecta; order Trichoptera; family Brachycentridae; genus Micrasema; species Micrasema longulum. The sequence continues at coordinate 94,531 of NW_028280140.1, read as the reverse complement.
CGTTTTTATTTAAAAAGATGTGATAAATTGAAATCGGATATTTAATTTACTTCTGCACCTTGTTTGCAAGTTAAATTTTATATTTCATTACAATATAAAATTTGTTTTATTAACTTTGAGAAGGCTTAGCTATTAAATCCATAACATTGTGTTATCTCAAGCAAAAGATAAAATTTTTGAAGTTCAGACATTTAAAAATATTTTTTAAATATTGGAGCACACTAATAAAAATATATTTTTCCTTAATTTGTCAAAGTTATAATATAATTAAGGCCTGTTACAGCAAAATGAATTCAAAATCATCTATACGCCGGTCAAGTAAGTAGCATGCACTGCCGTTTACTACCAATAACCGACTGACTAAACGAGTTTGTTCTTTTGTTTTTTTTTTTTATCTCTTTCATACAAACACCGGCAGTATTTGTCTCCGTCTGTATTAGCTTTACTTCGTCATCATCAATTCGTACAATTTTTCTTTACACAGTAAGGATTACTATTTTTCGTATTAAAATTAAGCATATTTACGCGAACTTAACTTTCGAAATATGAAGTGAAAATGTCTATTTGAAGATTAAAAAGAATACAACTTCATCATTCAAATAAATAAGAGAGATATATGAGGCCTTGAATCCTATGTAGACGCTTGTTACACCACAGCCACACAAGAGTTGAATCATGTTATTTTCACACAATATTGTAATGTTAATTTATTAATGTTAAGTAACGTATAGTATTAAAATACTAATTTTTTTAATCGGAGTATTTTAAATTGTTAACCTTCATTTAAACGCAATTTCCAAACTATTGCCATCAAGGAAAGAAAAAAAAAAATTTTTCTTTGTTATGTCGCCAAAATTTTCAAAATTGACGTGAGTAATTGCGAAAATTAATTAAAATTATTAGCAGGTAATACAAAATGATGAGAAAAAATAAATACAATATTCAATAATAAAGTTTATTGAATAATTTATGGTTTGTACAATCACAGGCGCGAGTGATGGTGGTTAAGCTCTTACATCCATCGGGTGGTGAAAATAGCGAGGGGTGGGAGGATTTGATGAACGTGATTTTTGAGGGGGAATGTAAATACAGAATACCTAGTAATATTACCTCAGTGATGAAGTCCGTTGTAATTATAGTAGGCATTTGGTGAAAACAAAAGAGGACATTACAGAGCTTACTAAGTTCGACTGGCGCGCCTCTGTGGCGTGTGAGTTGGGATATTATCGCGGTAAAACTTTTCCGATAACGCTAATGGTATATAAACCGATCATAAAGAAGAACTTTATTGCCGAGTTTTTATAAGTTGATCGATAAATATGGCAGTTAGAAGTAGATATTTAAGGAAGGACAATGTTATACAGTTTCATGAGGTAAACCCAAGTTTGATGTTATTTCTACGCATGTAAAGTACTGTATTATACATTTTTTTGCTGAAGTGAAAATATTCATTACTTTATTATCAAATATAATATTAACTCCCCCTTTTTAACGCCAATATTTACTCATTTTCAATGTTTTACTTTTCTTCTTATCAGTCTTATATTTAATTGACAGGATATCGATTACCATATTTATGATTTATTAATCATCAAATAAATATGAAATATATTATAATGTAGTTATGTATTATCGTTTTATCCACCAATTTTTATCGATCGTTTCATCTTCTTTCTTAACTTTTGTAGCGAATAAATTATTTTCTCTATGGATTGATAAAAAAATGCACGCTTTTTCTGAGTTTTTATGTCTGATACTTAAAGGCGCGCTCTTAGTATAAAAATAAGAACCCAGTTTGATTGAGCATTTTTATAAGCCATTTGTTTGTAAGAAAAGGTGGCAATCAAAATAAATGGGCAGAACTAATACGCATAATAATAAAACGGGGTTGTAGTAAACCGCAAATTAGGAACACGATACAAATGTAGGTAAATTTTCATCGTTTTTTACCGCGCAAGTTGCTTTCAACCATTCGTCACATCAAGTTATTTTAATTTTCTTATTTATTTCGATTTGCGTAAATTGCGTGGAAAACGACACGGGAATTCACGCAAAACGGCATAACGTTGTACACAATCTACAAATGGTGATAAAATAGAGGTTCTTATATCTACCTGATTCCGCCGTTAGGCATAGAAGAAAGGGATACCCTCTGCGCTCTTCTGTGATGATGATAAGGACGGAAGGTAGGCCACTCGTACTCCGCTAGTATGGGGCTGGCCGTCGGAATCCACCAATCAGCATCAATGTCCGCGTTCGTTATTCAAACAATGTGTTTAGAGTAGAAAAATGACGGATTTTAGTCAACTTTGGCGGGGGTTTTAATAAGATCTTGCATCTACATAAGATAAGCGTATACTCGAATTTCGGTACAGACGGATTTTTTATTTTGAGCACTTAGTTGAGGCTTGGTTATATTTGGCATTTACGATTAAATCACTTAGGATTTGTCTATCATAATAAGTGTCCGATTAAATACACGTGGTATTAGATCGAAGGGGTTATTTCGGCAGAGAGAGGAAAATATCATCAACTGGTGCAGTAGATCATAAGTGGGTTTTGGTGTGCGAATCACAGTAGGACGCCGCGGTCAGCAGCGTGCGGTGAAGTTCCTGCGCGAGGGCAGTTGGTACCGCGAGCTGGTCGTGGACGAGACGGGGTTAGGGCGCTCAGTGGTCGTGCACCGGCGGTCTGTGGGCGACTGTCTCCGGTTCAACAGGCTGCACGGCGGTCCGCCCCCCGAGGGCGGGCGCGCGTGCGCCCCTGCCCGTCACCATGGCGACGCCTCCCGACTCGGAATGTTTACCACGCTGCCGCGCTGCCTCTCGCGCCTCGCGCCTCGCGCCTCGCGTCAGGCCTGCCGCTAGATCTGTGCGGCCGAGTTACGTACAACCTCCTAACCCACTAAGCGACAAATGTTCCCTCCAATATACGCTACACGCTTCGGTAACTTATCACTACCTATTTCTTGTGAACTCTCGAGATTCATATTACAGAATTAATTTATTTCATTTTATTAGGTACAGTTATATCCAATAAATACACAACTCTACATATTAACATTCCGCCTTTACTCATATAATATCTTTGTTAAGTTGGGATCTACAGATGATTTTAGAAGTAAAATAATTGACATCTATTTGCAAAGCATTATCAAAAATTATTGTTTTAAAAACATGAATTACCATGACTTGTAACCAAAATAAATGAAGTTAACCGTTTGGTTCTACGTAATATGTGTAAAAAGTACAGAATTTGTGCATTAGAATAACTCATAAAACAGAAATAATTAAAACGGATACCTAAATATTAATTCTATATTTTTGAAATTTATAAATATGAAGACAAGAGAAACCAATCACTTATTATAAGCACTTCGGTACCAACCATCTACTTATTTATCCAACATTTTTATTTTAAAGTAACCCATACACAACAACCCACAGTCACTTACATTCACACACATACTATATATTTATACGTACAACAGATACATAGGACCGCCTTTTTTTTAAAAAATGTAATTACAATATTTTGTAACCCTGTTCTTCTTCATAAAAAAATAAATAAAAACTCCAATAATCAATGGTTTTACTAAAATATTAAAAGGAACTATAGCTTTATTTTTATGGTAGATACATTTGAAATTTTAATTTTTGGAATTACCAATTACTTAGAAGAATTTTGTTCGATGACTTAAGTCAACAAACAGTTATGCTACAAAGCTGTTGTAAAAAGAACAACAAAGTTTTTGTTTTCTTGAATCGATAATGATTATTTAACAAAATATTTAAAGAGCGCTCTCGAGATTATGTATAAACAGTATTTTCTAAACAAAACGAGTTGGGTAGTTAGATTTAAGTATCGTACTTGTAATGTTATCCGTTCGATAGTAGCCAAATACACAGAGTCAAAGTTTTGAGTTTGGCAGAGCAGAACAAACACAAAAGTTCTTATAAGATGTACAAAGTTTTCCAAGAATAACGCGGCTTTAACGATATGGAGCGTCATAACGATCCACAATAACGATAATGCATCGGTGGAGTTTGATTAGGGTTATGTAACGAATAGCGGATAACGCCGTTATTTTTGTAATAACGACCACGGCTAACGAAAGCTTTCATTCTTTTAGCAATATGCTCAGGGCGTGGAACCGTTTTAAGTTATACATTATTAATTTTTATTACACTTTTTGGGTCGCCGTAAATTTTTAATTCTTTGACGCTACAAATTTATTCGAAATTTTCAAACGGTTTTCATAAAACTTTATTCGGTGCTTTTAAGCTTAAAAATGTGCTCCATATAAATTGAACGTACTCTTAGGAAATCCGAAATATTTTTTATCACAATTACTTAATATATTTTATCAATCACTTTACCGTGTAATTCGATAAAATATAATATTCCTGCTCTTATTTACATAAAAGTCTAAACTTTGAGATTAATGTAATTAAGAACTTTAAATAATTTTTAATTTGTGCTTAAAGTTTAGATAACGTGGTAATTACATGTTTTATGGAAAATCTGTAAAAAAAATAATATCAACTAAAAATTTCGGTACGCATGCTATGTATTTTAAGACTACAGAAATGAATTTACTAAGTACGAAAAATATTTTACAGGTGTACTGCCATCATAAGCAATAACGCAGTTCTTTGTTGAAGTCAGATTTTGAGAAATGACACTTTTAAGGTTTTTTTTCTTTTTTTTTGTAAATATTAAAAAACTATGCCTAGTAGGAAAAGATCCGTGCTAAGGCAGACTTACATATATGTTTATTTATATATCTCCATATACATACACACACACGTGTGCACCCTTATTTATCAACTACATGCGAATTTAAAAGTACTCTAAATAATCATAAATAAAACATAGTATGTCAATTGTATCTCAAGCATAAAAGCTGTGTGTGTCATATTTTTTTTTATATGTTTTGTTTTTTTTTAAACACCTTAGAGGTATTACAGAGTATTAAAAAAATAATTACAGAAATAATAGTAAACGAAAAAATCCCACAAAGGCATGGCCTGCTCGTGGCTATGCAAGAAATATTTAAGAATTTTCGCTCCAATAATAAATATGCAGGTATAATATGCTTATAATTATTATTATGAATAACTTATAAAGCGCCATTTTTGTTATATAATACCTCGAAGGCGCTTAACATTGTGATTTTATAGTTTAATAAACTTAATTGAAGCTTTTAAATTTGTAATTCAATAAAAACAATTTATTTTGTTGTCACATGCTTGTATTATATTAGAAAAAGAAAAGAAAATATTCTGTTAAAAATAAGGAGGAGCCTTTTTTTATGTTTAAAAAAAAAAGTACAAAAATAATCTATATTGGATATTATTAAAGGGTAACAAAATATATCATAGAAAAAAAGATAGTTGACTTTACTGAGATTTTAGTTGTGGATCTCTTGACATTATGTCATTGCTTAAAAAGCTTAAAAACTTACAATAATAATAAAACATTGTGTCGTTTATTGTTTTAAAATATTTTTTACTGCTCATTGTTATATATCTAACGATTTGAATTTTTTTAAGAAAATTATTTCATTATTCAAACATTTTGAGATTTTTTTTTACGAAAAACAGATTTTTTGCTTATGACCGCAAAGTATCCTGCCCATTGTGCATGGTTAAAAAAATATATGACTTAATGGAAGTTTATAATTACGTGTGATTATTTAATATTTATAAGTTTAATAAACATATTTAAAAAAAATTAATACAAAATAAATGTAGCATCTATAAATATTTTCAGAACTTTAATTTAGTTGTAAAGAGCTTCATTTATGTTTTTTTTATAATATATACTTACTTGACATTTTAAAAATCATTAGCATAAAAACGTCAGAATACTAATAGACAAAAAAATATAAAATCAAACCCTACTGTGTACTTCAATTTGATTTTTAACTTGAGTTTATGAGTAACAGTGAATTATTTACAACGCATTAAAAATGGGCCCCAAATCTAAAACATTCTAGAAAATCATAAGAGCGGCAATATCTAATATTTTTTGTTAAATTCGTACCAATATTTTTATCGAAGAAAAACGTATTCACCTGTGGAGTTAAAACGATCAGTGCTCATCCCGGCGATAATTTTTGCGTATCTATATTTCATTGGTGTTAGTTACATTTTTATGACATTGTTCATTTTATGTTCTCGGATATTTGCATCGGCCAAATAAGGGCTAAAAATGCCAGGCGACAATTTTATTGACTTGTTTACCCGCCCAGAACCTAGTACTGTATATTAAACAATAAATTTATTATTTTCTTTTTGATTTTCTGCCCGTTTTTCTTCTTTGTATCCCGAAAAAGATTATTGTAAAATGGAGCTGGTATCGAAGCAAGAAAAGAAAGGTCAAATACAAAGCACGATAAAATTTTCTTTTTCTCATACATATAACGTATAAACACGGACGAATGAACTTTGAAATTAAGGAAAAAGTGTACTTGTAGTTTAGCAGCTCGTTTAAACTCATTGATGTGTTATTATTTCTAACATTATAAAATGTAGTGATTTTTGCCAGTTTACAAATGATTTTATCACTGAACCTAACTAGAGAAAAATCTTTTCAATTTGACAAAATAAATGTACCTATATATTTCAATACATTAAGGAAAAAAATGTATTTATGAGTTCTGCTCAAAACGATAAAATTAGGAAGCAGTGTTTTTCGATTTTGAAAAGTTTTTCGTATTATTGGCTTCATTCTGCCCCAGTATGGAAACCGTTGCATTATGAATAAATGCATTTAGCAATGACAAAACGTGGACAACAGTTGCATTTTCATCGTTTTATTGCCTACGTTTTAAAAATCTTTGGCACTAAATCTTAAATAGTTCACTGACATCTTCAAATTTACTAAAGATACGCAATCTCAGACCAGTGCGGATATCAGCGACCGCGGAAAGTAAATATCTTACTTACAAAGGAAACTTTTACCACACAGAACTTCCAATATTAACGATAAATTTCCCAGTCAGAGTACCACGGAAGAGTTTCCTACCATATCTGGCGGTTCCTGCTAACTTATGACACTCGGTGTTATTATTGACTCACCCACAGTTCTGTACAGAAGCTGTTATCTGCGACCCGAGCTTTTTGCGCGTTTTGGCATTTATTCCGCTGCCAGAAATGCACTTTTGCATTGGCGAGAACAAGTAACTTAACAAAGTTATATTAGATGAATTATTTTTAAACTAATCTTTCATCTTGAAAATAGGTTTCTTGTTTTGTTTTTTTTTTTCAAATTTATAGCAACAGGGAGAGAAAACATTATTGCGAAGGACATTTAGTCTAGGCATTAACTGACCTTGTAAGCGCAAAAAATTGGCCACTTTAAAAATTATAATTATAATTATATAAGAAATATTCACAATTCTAAATTTTAAATTACTCATATCTATTTTATTCCGTGTTCAGGCAAATAAACAATACAATTATGTGTACAAACTAGAACAAGAGTAAGTATCTTGGACGAGTGTTTTGAACTCAACGGTTACTGGTAGTAGTTGGCGTATTCACTAATAATGCTCGTGGTCGTTGGTTCGATTCTTTGTATAATGAATACAAAATATGTATTAGTTTGAAAGGTGAATTTAGAGCGTAAAATTTCATTGTTCTCGAATTCTTGAAGCCAAAAACTTATGTTACTTCCATAAGACATTTCATGGAACAAAAATGATCGGTATGCGGTGTTATTGGAATACAGCACGGTGGCCAATGCATCACTGGATTAAGTAACACTATATATACAGTTACCACAATACTAAATACCTTTTATCTTGCGCGAAATTAAAAAGGAGTCTCATTTTAAATTTAAATAAAGCACTGTCTGAAGACAGCTCGGCACGTTGGCCTATATATTTAACAGTACGCTGGCGAATACGTATTTGCAAATTGGTAGAGCTGATGCGCGGGTATATGCACTCGCTCGCGACCGGAATATTGTCGGTTTTTTAATACAGATCAAAGGGCGCTGACAGAACGAATTGTTAAAACTTCCTCATGTTGAGCCAGTTTTAAGTACGCAACAAACTGCCGGAGAAAGCGCACGCGTTTTTCTGTAAATTTTTGCCTATTTTCCATGGTTTTTTAAAAGATGACGGCTTAAATTATACCATTTACATGAATCTTGATATTTTGTTTTATATATTTTTTTCGTTTAGGTAAGATGATCAGCCTTACGCTTCAGGTACGATTACGGGTACTTTGTCATATTTAGGATCAATATTAGGACCATTGTTTTATATTATATACATTAACGACATAATACACAGTGACATAATCGGAAAAAAAAACAATCTATGCGGACGACTTAGGAATTTTATATGAAAACAAAAATGACATTGAAACGACTAAAACCATCAACAATGACGTGCAAAAACTATTTGAATGGACAAACAAAAACTTCTTGACACTAAATGCCAAGAAATGCAATATAATACATTTCGAAACACAAAAGAAGAACCATAACATGAACATAAAAATAAACAACGAAACTCTTAAAGAACTAGAACGTGTGACTTACCTAGGACTCACAATGGACAGACAATTAAAATGGACAAAACACATAGACGGACTCACTTAAGTAATGGCATCACTACATAGCCTCTTCCACAAAATTAAAGATTTTATACCAAGAAAGGAAAAAAATTATGATGTACGAAGCCTATGTCAAAAGTAAATTGAGTTACATGATCGCCTTCTGGGGAACTGGCAACAAGACAGACATAACAAGAATACAAAGACAACAAAATAAAATTCTTAAACTAACATACAACCTACCCTACCTAACCTCTACGACTAAACTGTACAAAAAAACACACCAGTTTGACATAAACTAATTGACTAAAATTGAGACCTTAAAAATTGTGCACAAAATAACACTGGGAAACATACAAGACGACGACATTATATTAGTCAAAAATGCTGACATACACAAATATAACACCAGACAACAACAACACTATCATATTGAAAAAGCAAAGACAAACACAGGACAGTCAAAATACTACATAATGGACTTAAACACTACAACGACCTACCTTACTACTTGAAAACTTTTACTGGAGACAAATTTAAAATCAATCTGAAAAAGCACATGATGACTGAACTAACTAGACTAGACGAGACATAAAATGACTAGACAATATTAAATTTATAATGTAACCCTAACGGGTTTTTTAAAATTGTAAATAAATTAAAAAAAAAGTCTAAAGACACATTTTTAAATAAATATTTAATGTCAACCATGTCGGGAATCGAATCCGTGACCTCTTGCATGGTAAGTAAACGTGCTGACCACTACACGATTAGGCCGATTTAATAAATAAGCTACTAAAACATTTAAATACATTTCTTAATGTTTGTTTTTCTTGATCCCACATTTCTAACAAACAACAAAAGTAATTTTAAGCAAAAAAATATTTCCACGAATGCATCTGCCCAGTAATGAAATAACTGACCCATAATTTTGGTTTATATCTGAATATCGTTTTGTGATTGTTTTTTCAAACAATAGAAAAAACAGTAGCCGTAAAAAACATGACAATAGGTATAAAGGTTCTTTTTTGAAGTAAACATTTTGATCAATTTGTCACCACTCTGTTTTTTGATTTGCTAAGAGATATTAATATAAGTAATAAGTCCACCGTCTAAGTGCAAATAAATTTTGACTTGAAGTTTAAATAAATAAATAAAGGTAAGGAACGTAGTGCCTGGAACAGAATCCATGTCCATCGTAGCTGTACGCACCAGGGATTTTACATGACTGCATATTGGTCCGCACCGAGAAACACTGAACGACTCACAAACGTGTGGGCAGATTAGTGATTCCTTGCCAATATGCGCACTGGGTTACTTAGTCAACGTTTTGGCCAACGCGTAGAGATGCCTTTGTAAAATGAACCAATCAGTTCCATGGCAGACTGATCTCAATTCTATGTGCTGTGTTAAATGGAAATTACAATATTGTAATGGTAACTACCCAATGAATGATTGTTCTACGTAGTAACCCCTATGACCAAAAAACTTTGGCTAAGAAAATAAGAAAAGGAATAGAAACATCGATTCAAAATGTTTTTCTCTATCTATTTAATTTATTTACTTTATTAAATTCAATTAATTTATTAAATTAATTTAATTAATTTCATTTATTTGATTTATTTAATTGATTAATTATTAATTCTATTTATTCTATTTTTTTATTTTTTTATGTATATTTTATATATTTCATATATTTTATTTATTAATTTATTTTATTAATTTTATTTATTTTGTTTACTTTATTTATTTTATTTATTTTATTTATTGTATTTTTTTATTTTTTTTATTTATTTAAGTAATTTTTCTTTTTAAAAAAAACAATATTTTTCACATGTATTGTATAGAGAAAATAAGAATATATATAAACGAAAATTATGAAAACAGTAAATATAAATTTTCCACAGTGATGAAAGCTATTGATTAAGTACATTAAAATCATCAAAATCATCATCAAAATAAAAGGAATTTAACAATTAAGAAATGTTAGGCACTTAAAAGTTGCAAATAAAATTACATATATTTATAGACAGTCATAAATATAAAGTTAATAGAAATAAGGTAAACTTAAAGTTAAAGAATAAGAAAAGAAAAAAAGTTATATATTAATAATGTATAGGGTACAAAATATAATATTGAACAAAATAGTTAATTTTATAATATAACGAATACGTTCAAAAATTATAATTATTGACAAAACTTCTGTTATTTTATATCATAAAACTGCTGTACAGTACAAAAAGGCATCTTTCAATTGATTAAAAATGTATTTTTTTTAAATTAAAAAATTTAAAATCTTTAAATATACTGCACACGTTCTTGTTATAACATTGCATTAATATGTGATTTAAAAAAAATGTTTAAGAAACATTATGATGTTTTAATGTTAATTTAAATTTTTTATTGATTTTTCCAGTTCTAAAATGATTAAGGAGATGTGAAAGTGAACTCATAACAATTAAAATATTTATTGGAGAACGTTCAGTCGAAGACTCCATTGTAAACTTAATGTTTACACCGAATTCTCTAGGCTGAAGAATAAAAGAACTACAGACGCCGGCAACAAAGAGAACTTCAAGATTTCCTTTCATTGTATATCGTAAAGAACAAAGTGTTCCCAAAACAAAGGCGCGAGGATGCCGAGGAAACTAAAATAAATACGTGTCAGAAATCAATACTTTTTCAATTTGATAAAAAGCCCATACTGCATGGGAAGAGAGGTAAAACAATGTCTTGTTTATACGAGTAAATACTAAGTTATATTTTCCTTAGTACTAAAGTATGTATATTTAGGTTTGTGTCTGAAAGCACCTTCATATCTTGATAAAGTTCTTCAATTTGTGAAACTGATTAAAGCAAAATAAAACTGAGATTATCTTTTATTTCAAATCTTTTTGGCCAAAGCTTTTATTTAAATTAATCAACAAAATTAAGCCAATCCAATAAATAATAAAATACACAGTGATTTTACTCAAAAGCGTCTACAATTAATTAAAAAGCTTATCCAGTTGAAAATAATCCAAGTTTAAGTCTTAATAGGAACTGTGATTTACTTGAAAAAAAAAACTCGTACATAAAAAAACTTAAATATTCAAGTTCACATTATTTTCAATTATGTTTTACGTGGTCTTTCATGCGACAAATTTGTAATTTAAGGAAAAAAGCTTTTGTTCGTTTGTAATATTCGTTTTGTATATTGAAATAAGAAATAGTCCTTTAAATTACTTAAATAATACAAACATAAAAGTTCTTTTAGGTGTGGGTATACATGTCGCCTCCAAAAGGCATTCGAATATTAAAAGGTGTCCTTTTATTCGGCGAAACTAGATGAAAGAGTTTAGGCAAGCTTATTGCGCGTTCAGGCTTAACTGTTTCATCGTGAAAGTTTCGGGGCATCTTTTGAAATCTCAAACGAGACCTTCTTGGAAACTTATCCGAGTTTCTGCATGAAAGTTTCTAAAAATAAGTTAAGGCTTGTACATGTCTACTCGAAGCACTTTCCTCAAAATACGTCTTGCGCGAAACATCAATCTGCTTAAATGCACAATCAATGTAAGTGCAATGCTATCGGTCTGCTTATTGAGCCTCACCTGAATAAACTCCGCCTTGACAATTTCTAATACGCGAAGTTTCTCTTTTGATTCTTACTCCTTTGTCAGACTTTAAATAAATGACATTCATTTGATTGATCACTTAATTTTGTTTGCTTCAAAGCCTTGAAAACCTTTATTTGATTTATTTTCATTTTTTAATAAATCATTTTAAAACTAATTTTTATTTTTTGTACTCGTGGGAGTTACAACAAACTTATTTTGGGACAAAAAAATATTTACATAAAGGTATGGTAATAATATTGTTACAAGTAATAATATGTAGATAAAACTGAAATAACATAGCAAGTTAACTACGAGTAAAAGAAAACATAATTATAAACATTTACATCCAGGTAAAAAAAGAATTTAAAACTTAATTTCACCTTCCATGTACCTCGTCAAGTAGTAATTTTTTAAATTCATATTATCATGTTTGTGTTGATATTCTATTAGACTCCGGTAGCCCTGTAGAACATCAATGTACTCAATAAATGAAAGGTACAGCAGAGACCTTAGATCATACCTTGTCGTGCGTGATCCAGGTAGGTGAATATTTTGACTCTGTCGCGTATTATACTGGTGGACATAACGATTGGAGGTATAAGCCTTTAACCTTTTTACCTTCTTGTTCTTGTGAAGTAACCAAGGTTGCAAATTGCACTTAATTAATTATCATCTCGGCACTCACTATAAATATTACCACAAATTTGTAATTTTCAAGTAAACCCTTACACACAAGAAAAAAATTACGACGCATATTTAGATATATTAGAAAATTATTAATGAAATTTACTGTCCACCAGGATCTCCAAAAATGACAAAATATTGAGTACCCTAAGACAAATATTTAAAAAAATCATTTGAAAGAAAGAGATTCAATCTAATTAAATCACTAAGCAAGACACGCAAATAATTTTAGTAAGGTACAAAGAGACAGTGATTATGAGGCGATCTTTTCGTAATCTCGGGTTACCTAAGGTTAAACCTAGGATAACCCCAGGATACCACACAGCCACTAGAGCGAGTCTTTCACAAAGTACGTTAAAGGCTAAAATCACATTAATACAATCATTTTTCCTTTCATTGAAAATAATAACAACTTGAATTAAACTAACATCACTAGATGCGATATTTAAAATACGGGTGAATAGATAATTCTTTTATATCGCTGTTGCACGTTAAATATGACAAATGTGACAAGTACCTAGTTTTGAGAATTTACCTTTGTAATACTTAAAACAATTTATTTATGCATTTAATACAATTTTTCGTAATTTTCTAAAATATTTCATGTTTTAATGACTTAATAATATATTGGAATAAAAGTGTTTAAAAACACGAAAATCCGCTATTTCGAATCTGTTTAGGGCTTTTATTGCTTAATAATATGCACATAATGAAAAATACGTAAAAATATCTCATATATTTCAAAAAAGACTATCAATAGTCGTCATAAAGTTTGGTTAATAGGCGTGGATTATTTTTAAATTACCACGGTAATTGTTTCCCATTACAACAAATGATGCACGGCATCGATTTACTTAATGCAACGTATCTCGATCATCCGTTATATAAAGAAAAGTGATTCAGTTTTAGATAGAATACAATATAATCATCGGACACTGGAAAAATCGATATTCAGTTTAAATTCTTATTCCAAAAAGTTAAGGCAATAATTAACAAAACACACTGTACAAATAAGCAAAAAAAGCATGTTTAAATAAAATATAAATATTTCCAGTATGGAGTGAAAGTCGTGGGCTGCCTTTATTAAGAGGAGCGTCAAGGGGAGGCCTCGTGAAATGAGAAAATGCCTGTTAATAATTTTCCACTTCAAAGAGTATCGATTTATCAAAGACTCACACACCTCACGTCTCTCTTCTCTTACAAAGTTGGGAGAGAACATTTTACCTTACGTTTGTCGTACTGTTAGATATACCCAAATTTAATTTAGTGCGGTTTTTTAACGCCGTTTTCATATTAGGTGGCTATCCATAAAAATGCAGTTTTTATAAACCGCGTAATTTGAACATGGCTAGATTTTTTTTGCGTCGGAATTCCATATTCAAACAATCTTTCTGTGTCCAGATTTTGACTCGATGGCTGTTTTTGGTTGAAAAGCTGAAAAATTCAATTGATTTTAGAGGTTGGAGATTAAGAATTGGAAGCAATGGTGGAAACATTCCCATTTAAAACTACAACTGAGCTAGAAACAGCTTTCAACGTGAGTGACAAAACTGTATTGAGTAATTTACATATTGTTGGCATGTCGGTGGTTGTATGTCAGCTATCTCCATTACAGCTTCATAAAAATCTATCTTTACTTTAGACGTATTTTGTCAAGAATTACGAACAATAACGAAAAATATTAGAGTAAATCAATCAAAGTTGGCCAATCGCTCATCGCCACTGATGTTTCACGACAACGCTTGGTCGTACACTTCACGACAGACTGTCTCTTGGCTGCAAGAGCTGGAGCAGAAGATTATATTTATTCGCCATACTCGCCGGATCTTGTTCCTATTATTTGTGTAGATATTTGGATAACTTTTTAAAGGGGAAAAAAATTGACTCCGAAGAGTCGGTTAAAAATGCCTTCCAAGCATTTGTCAACTTCCTTCTACAGAAATTTTCCAGATAAGGCATTAGTCTTCTAGTATACAAATGGGAAAACTACAGGTATTGAAAGTATTGGACAATATTTCAACTTGTTTAATGCATATATTTTTTGAAAAAAATCGATACACAACAGCAATTTTTTAATTACCTAATATTAAACACCTTTGAATTTTGAAGGGGCGTAAATTAATTCATTATCTTCAAATTTTAACACTAAAATACTACTTTATTGATTTAAATTGTGTACACTTGATAATTTATTTCTGTATTCTTAATAAATATTTTTGTAATTTTTTCTCATTTTATTGATATCACCGATTGAAATAAATGCTTTTTTGTTTATTCCACTGCAAAATATGTTTGTTTTATATGTACACAAATATATTGTTACTAATGTGTAAACATGTTTTTTTTTTATTTTTGATTTAGCTTACACTTTTTAGTTTATTCATTCATACATGTTAAACTTGGTTTATCTGAAAAGTTGTTTAAATAAATAAAATAGATCAAAGAAAAGTTTCATTGTCTGCTTGTTTTTCATCACAAATTTGGAATAAATTATTTGAATATGATGTATTTTTTGCATAATTGGATTGATTCAAAACTTTTTTTGTTTAATAAATGGAAATATTAATTATATTATCTTTTGTTCATACCATAATATCATAGTCATCGCTATATGCTGCTTATAAGTCTAAAATCATAGTTTTATTTGTTATTTATGACAGTATGTATTGGATACCAGGATATTTTTAAATATCTTAGATGTTTGAAGATCTCGATTGCTTTTTTTCTAATCGAATTAAGTGAATCTTAAGTCTCCCTAAAATTCCTAGCTCGGAAGAAAACTTATATTCCGTCTTTACGCGTGTGATTAATGTGAGTAATTACGAAATACAATTATATTAATTGCCGATTTTTTTAGAAACAATCATTAATAAAAACAAATTCAGGTGTTAAATTTCAATCTATGATTTCAGTGTTATTTTTTTTTGCACGGTTTATTGATGAAGGTGTTTATTGCACGAAAACAGATTTTATGTACAGATACACCTGTATTTCTGAATAATACTTTGTACCGGTGTTTACACGTGTTGGTGTGGAATAGCGTAAGCTACTCCAAAGGCAAATCTGTTCTCCTGTGAAGTCCCTTATGGGAAATAGAAATGAATATCTCTAGATGTGCGCCGATGTGAAATATTATAATCGGTATTTTTGTGACTTTCGACGAAAATATTATTCCTGAAAAATATTTTGTGAGTAAAAAAAAATATTGTTAAGAGCATAACAACTTGACAAATAAATTTGTTATGTTGTTAATGAAACAAATGTTTTTATGTAAATTTTCCATAAACAACAAGACAAACATACTTAAACTGGTACAACTGGTACATTTTTAATGCAAATATTATTATAATTAGTTTGGAAAACAAAGTGGAAAATTTTATCGTTTTTTTAAACAATTTATTAAGTTAGTTTATTACATCTTAATTTTATAAAAAAAACATTCTTACAATTAAAGAACATATTAATTCATATTTTTAAAAAATATTTTAAGGTTTTCAATTAATTTCATTACTTCAGTACAACCGTCGTGCAATTTGAACTCTTGCACAGTGATTTTTGACACTATGTTTTTCTTCTTATTGTGACCATTAAATTTATCTTAATATTTTTGGATAATTAAAAACAATTTATTTCTAGCCTAATTTCTAGTTTTATCGCAAATATTTCAATATTTTTTCCGCACAGCCAAATAAACCTCAACAAGTTCATGAATATGTGAACAAGTGTAATTTTGAATGAATAAATAAATGTCATTTACGAAAACGGGAAACCGTGAATTGTTTATTTTCACCTCACAATTTATTATGTTATTTTCATTATAATATTAAAAATAAAAAATAAACAATTGACTATAAAAACTTTAAAATTACAAAAAAACCGTAAAATTAAAATTAAAAAAGTATCCGCAGAAAATTAAGAAGCTTCATTTAAGGAATAATGATAAATTATTTTATTGGTCTATCATCGTGTTACTTTATTTTTTTTTGTTAAACACTTAGTGAGGTGAAATTAATTTTTTTTTAAAAAGATTTTTCAAATCGAGTCTTGTATTTGGATTCGGATAATAATAATAAGCCAGTTTGGAGTTTATTTTTTCTCCATAATTCTTAGTTAACATTTTGCGTGGGTACATTCTGTTTCCATGCTGAAATTGAATACAACTACTTAATTTACATCTCTGAAATCAGTCATTTGTAACAATCATCAACTACTATAAATTCGTTACTATGGGAAAGTAAGACAAACAGAGCCCAACGTGTGTATGAGATGTTACTTAAGGTAAAATATATGGATTCTGTCCGTTTTGTTAATGGCCCAAGGTTCTATATTAGCACGAAACTGAAATAGAATATTAGTTCCAAAACGACGGAACAAGTAAAAGACGTCTCAGATTTTGAATAGGGTATACTAATGTTTCGGGGTTTAAGGATCATCTTTGCTGGAAGGTCACTAAAATAAGCATATTAATGAAGTTTAAAAATACAAAAAATAAATATTTTTATTAAAAATATCAATATTGTACAAAATTAAGCAATAAAAATAATGTTAAAATATGGTAGACGCACGCTTACATTATTCAACTTCTAGATACTATGACAATTGATCGGAGAATAAAATTTAACGTTGTCAATAAAATTCCCATATTTTTTAAAGAAATGATGCCGAGATATTTCCAAAACAAACTGAAAAATAATGAGTTTTTTCATAACTATGAAGCAGGAGGATCTTAGAATGTCAGATTAAAAAATAAATTAAAACCAATGTTTCAGAACTGCCTTATGTAAAGGGAAATTAAGTTATTAGGTGAAATGTCAGAAAACAAAAACAATGAAAAAAAGGTTCATTGATGTTTTCAAAATTAAATGTAAAGATATGTAACTAATACAAAGTTGATGTATTAAAGTGGTAAATAAAAGTAAAGTTTTATATAAGAACAAATAAAATATTTTAAATTTGGACAAAAGTTATAAATAATGTTCGAATAACTCGGGATAGATGTAAATATTTTGTTATAAATATTATATAAGACTATGTTAATCATAAAATCACTTAAATAATAATAATCAAAAAATTAAACCCGTGGTCGATCATATCAATGCATGTTAGTAAATATTTATAAATGTGGATAGCAAAATAAACCTCTCTCTTTGTCAGAACACAAATAATTACACTAACATATAAATTCCATTTTACGGAAAAGACAGGTAAGTCTTCAAATTAGTAGACATAAAAGGACATACGCAAATGTTGAATAACATTGATATATTTATTTTTTTGGTTTAATTCCTCCAAACTAAAATATCTACAATATAATACAACAAATAACGCACAATATATAAAACGCAAGAAATAGGCATAAACTTTGTATTATAGTACTCGTAATAAGCATTTTCAAATTATTGTAAATTTGTTTTTTGACGGGATTATTGATATCAATATTGATATGTTAATTAAAAGAGGTGAAATTTTAGCAAATATTGAAGTCTAGACATTAACAAAGATGAATAGTAATTATTAATATTTAGATCGGGTTGTGGTCCTGTGGCTAGTGTCCCGGACTCACGGACCAAAGTTCCGTGGCTCAAATCCCACTTTACCCTAACTTGATTCCATTTTCTAATAGTGAGTTATTTACAGCTCGTTAAAAATGGCCATCAAAATTAAATATTTGGGTAAATCATAAGAACGCAAATATTTATTTTAAAAAAAAGGTTTTTTTTGCACCATAATAAACCAGGAGGCCTAAACATAGCACGAAACACCCAGGCTTCAGAAAAACTACATTCAATTTTAGTGTTATAACCGGAAATCGAACCCGGAACCTTTTATGTGTAAGTCAAGCGTCTTACAAACATCACCAGATAGACTGCCAATGATTATAATTTCTTATTAGCTGCGTTGAATAAGCGCTTTACACACTATGTAACATTCGCTATTCTGCCTGTATATGGGTAGTTGACTACCATTTTCTCAGCGCATTCAATAATGCATAGGGTGCCGCATAATTACACTAAATGCAGCATGCCTAATTCGTTTGTTACGTGTATATAGGGCCAACCCAGAGATAGTGAATTAATGCAATGGAAAACCACTTTTTTAGCTTAAATTTTTTGTTAACCATACCAGGGAGTCGATTAGTATATGAAGATTAAGACGTTATACCTTCACCTTGACGGTATAGTTGAAAATAAATTTCGTTTAGCGATTATAAAAACATACTACCGACCCCCCTTCTTCAAGTTTTGGGTAGGAACATCGATATGAATCAAGGGAAAGCGTCCGTCACGGTACCCATATCTACGCTTTAAAATGACAAAGCTTCAGTATGAGGTCATAGTTGAAAATAAAAGTCCCCCGACCGACTACAAAAGTATAGTTCCGATACTCACCATCAAGTTTTGATGTTAATACATTATTTTATACCGACGGGTCAAGAACCCCTCGATAAGTTTATCTACGCATTAAAACTGTCAAAAATTATGTTCCACTAAGCAATTTTTCCTTTAATTATGATTTATTAAAAATTTTAATCGTTTTGAGGTTGGCACTTATTTTCTTAAAAGCCTATTAAAAATATGATAGAGAAAAAAGTAAGTTTTGAAGACGATTTAAATTCTGACATAACTGTCACTTAAATAAAACGAACGCCTAGATGAGAAAATAATGTCGCTAGATTCTCTCCTATTAACTAATAAGAGTATCTATGCGTCAGACACAGATTGTTTGCGTCAGAAAGTTACCACTCTAAAATAATTATTTAGTTATTATATTTTTCCCGTTAAGTGTACCGTCTAGGTGATTTCCAAAAGTCATGCAAAATTCATGTTCAAGCGAGCATTTTTCGCTTGAATTGGGATTTATTGGAATTTTTAATCGCTTTGAAGTGAGCACTTTTTATTACAGAAGCCTATTTTAAATATAAATGAGAATTATTTTTAATGTTAATGACGTAAGGAACGCGGACTAATTGTTTGCGGTCATTCTATTGACATGTTTCGATCATATGATGTCAATATGACAAGTAGGTAGAACATACCGAGGTAAGATACAGATAGTACAGAAGTTAAGTATACCGTCTCGATATATACAGATGAAGATAGCGTTCATAATCGAGGCACTGGAATCTAAATCCAGTAGGCGTGTAACGGTAGTAGGTGAAAGCACTAACTATTACAATACAAGGTGGAAGTCCACCACAAAATAAGTATCTTCACTTATGATTAGGATGCGCTGCGACTGGTGTGCCATTGCAGTACCTTATGCACTACAAGGAGCAGATAGAAAAACAGTGATGATAATAATAGACGCTGCAACATGACACAGAACATTCTAAAATGAAAACCATTAACTTACTAAGATTGAGTAGAAAACGCTCCTGGGTTTTTGTAGTATTTCATAGACAGAATAGTAGGTTTTCTCATCTGCCCGGACACATGAAAACATAACCTTTCCAGACCCGATCAACTTGGCAACCAGAAAAACTAGTTTTTTTTAACATATCATAAGTGTTGTAAAATTAAACCAAAATGAAAAAAAAAGAAGGAAAACGAGCGCCGTTGGTCATAATAAGTGTATAAAAATTTAACCTAGAAATTTTTTAAATAACTTTGTCAAAACTATTGTTATTGAACACAAAAAAATTTGCATGAATGAATGTCTTTTTGAGTATTTTACATTCGAAGATTGGACGGAAAACATCACCATTAAAATCAATCAAAAACTACCATGTACTGCTTTTACAGTCAAATAATATACTAGAGAGTTGTTTCAAAAGTTTTTCCTGTGTATAAAAAATATTTACAATGCTAAAAAAAAATATTCTGAAGTCCACATATCGCGCTTAAATTCAAAAAAGCCGAGAATTGAACACCATGTAATTTCATTTTATTGCAAAAATAATGTTGGGGTGGTAGTTATCACAAACCTCCATAATCAGTTAGAAACAGTTTTAAAAAAACGCATCTAAAGATTTAAAATTTAATTTCTTAGTTTATACAATACATCTGTTTAATGTGTTCATTTGTTCGCAGAACTGTTGATTTCCTAAATAAAATAAAATAAAAACGTGAATATAAAAAGCATGATTCCAAAAAAAAAGCAAAACCTACTTTTAGAAATATTCTACTGAAAACTTTCAAATTGAGATTTATGGCCATTTTGAATTTAAGCGGCGATACGTGTAAACAAGGACTCTAGAGGTTCATTTTATCATATTTGATATTACAAGTAGGTGGTATTTTGTATATTTATTTTGATTATTAAAAACTAAGTTAAGAATTTTAATATTGTTTATTTATGCCAAAAATTATTATGCAACGACACGTGCCCTATAAAAAGTTTCATTGCCAATTGCTTTTATGAATAAAACATAGTTATTCGAAAACGTCATAAACAATTAAATGCAATTCTTCTGTCACTCGAATTTTAACTTAGCGCCCTACGCTATAAGCGCAACTTTTCAATTTCATCCAGCCGAGCATAAATGTTCCTTCACGAGCACTTTTCATGAAAGGATTTAATCTTATTGCCTATTAAAATAAACCGAATAGTTTTATTTCTTGTTAGGTTTTGAAACAGCGCGCATTTAAAGGTTACATAATTTTTACGATTTCGTTGATTAAGTAATAAAATAATTGTGTTATGAAATTTGGAAATGAAGAATGATTGTACATAACTGTCAGGTGGGTACAAAAGTAAAAAATGCTGATTTGTTTTAGGTAAGTAAGACTGAAAAAAGGGAAAACAGGTGCGCCGAAGCTCAGTTGGCAAGCAGGCTGACGGTGAAATTTATGTCGCGGGTTTGATTCCCGCCAACTAAACAAGGAAATCCAGGATATAATTATTTCTCAATAAGCCTGGGTGATGGTATTTTTTATAACTTCCTATCACATCCTCTCTTTTTTACCCACTGCGGTTGACAAGCCTATAAAAAAAAGGCTAAGCAATTTATTATTTAAAAAAAATATATTGTATAAAAATCATCATACGTATATCCACTCCCGATGAAGCATAGAGCACTGTATTGGTACAATAAATGTAGCGTTCCCCAATCATTTGTTACATTTCATCATAACCATAATACCCTCTCCAGACAAGGTTTTGCAAAGGGTAGTGCATTTGAAAACAAAATGCAGCGTCTTTTAAGCATCTGTTACATCAAAGGAAAGTGGTATGTCTTAGGCTTCAGATGCCCATCCGTAATTAATTGCAGTTTGAACCACTTTTAAAAAATGGAACGTGAACAGGCCAACCACCCAACTACGGAGCGGACTTCCTTATTTAGGATTGATATTTATTTTTTATGGAAATCATGGGGTATATTAAACAAATTCAAGGTACAAGAATTAAAAAAAAAAAGGACCAGTTGGAGATTTCACATTATATTTTTTATGAATCCAGAGGAGGGAGAAAAAAATTAAATCTTTATAAAAGAAATATTTTTAAAATTAAATAAAAAGTGGGCACATAAAAGGGAGAAGACATGAAATAGTCGAAACTAAATTTTTCTCCCCTCTTTTTGCTTCCATAAACATTAATATGTATAACTAAAAAAATCACAACCGACAATAATTCATAAGATACACAGTTAGTAGATGTATGTAAAAGTTAAAGAAGATGTGAATTACAACACTTCATACCCAGACTTGAAAAAAAACACATTTATTATTTTTGTTTTTCACCCAGGAATCGAACCAGGAACCCTCCATACTTGAGGCTAGGGTCGTAGCCATTATACCACGAGGACCGCATAGCCTGCCGCCATGAAATATACACAGGTATTTATATCTTATCGTGACAGTTGTTTACTGTACATATGCATTCTAAGACTTAAATTTACATTGAAACCAAGGAACATATGTTTTAAAACAATTGATAATTGATTCGAAGTTCTAAAAGTTAACTGACAATTCAATAAACATATTAACAATACAAAAATTTGGAGGAAGATAATTATATAACTATTTAAACGGCATTTAAGTAAAACTTTCAAGATTTTTAATTAAATAAATTTTCCATTAAAAATATTTTTTACGTGTGAACATACTTATAAAACCGTAAACAAATAAATCCAAACGTTGGCGGATATAAATCTATCTAAAAAAATTTTTTTTTAAATCTAAACATTCGACAAGAATTCTGTATCTAGCAAATAAAATTTCATTTTCCATTATAAACTTACCCTTACAATTGTAGATATAGTCACAATCAAAATGCTTATTACACAAGCAATCATACATTGCAATAATCATACACAGTATGATTACATTAACATACAATCAAACGTGTAGATTGGATTGGCTTATTCACATGGGCATAGGATCTATATTTATATGGAAATAACAAATCGTATCATTAAAATGGAAAATCATTTCACACTTCATCATATTATGGAAAACAATGTTATGCAAGTTTGCTTTAATTTTGTTTTAATTCAGATATTTGTATTCTTTCTAAAAAACACATCCTACACAGGTAATCATTATTACCAGATTTTTAAAAAAATATTTAAATGGAGATATTGTTCAGGAAATTAAAATTTTTATATTAAAAGCTAAAAAAAAAGTAATATTATAGGTACTGCAAGGAAAATTTGAAGTAAATATTGTTCATTGGGTTATGGTCCCGTGACTAGTGTAGCGTACTCATTGATCAGAGGTCCGAGGTTAGAACTCCACTATATCCGGACTTGATTGCTATGTTTCTAATAGGTAAACAGCAGTTGTAATAGGAAACTTTTTCAACGAGTTATTGATAACTTGTTGAAAATCTCCCCGACATAAGGAAGTTTAGTGCTAAGAAAAATCGTATATAAAAAATGTTGTCTTGCACGCCATTTCATTGAACGTTTGAGTTTCTCGAGAACGTACGAATAAAAATAATTTCAAAAAAATATACAAATAAAAAATATAAGTTCTATATAATCGGCAGGATTCTTGTGTTCCGGTTTCTGGAAAGCCAACTTACCTATCAGTAGAACTCTCCAACTAGTAAATGTAGTGTCACAGGCAGAGCGATTTTAAAATTACGAAGTTATTTAAAATATGAAACATAAAAGTTCTACTTAATAAATTTTTCCTTAGTTTTATAGTAAATTACCAAATGAAAAACCACTGAACTTCCTCATTAAAACGTTTGGGTTAATTTATTAGAATGCAAAAATTTCTTCTATAAACATAGATACAAGTTGTTGGTTACATTTTAATAAATGATATTATTATGTAAAAAAGGAAAAAAAGATATTATTTTTTAAACAGTTTAAAGTCACCATGTTGTTTTGATGTGCTCCATAAGCTTTACAACCATCATATGTTTTAAAAAAATATTTAAATTTCTAGAACCAAAATAGACAAAACGGTAAATGAGCAATAATACAATATATAATAAGTGCATAAATAAGTAAATAAATTGATAATTAAAAAAATGTTGTATTTTACAAATACCAAATACTTTTCATATAAAATTTAATGCTTCATACTTTTTCGATGCCTTTTTCTTAATTTATTCATGGATATATGAGTTTTCTCGATGATTAAGAAAGTCGTGGTAAAAAGGGTCTTGTTTTCGTTTTCTAACAAAATCAACAAAAAATTTAATAAAGTCGTTTTTTTGTAAAAAAATAAATCCTTAGCTTTGGACTAAATAGATACATATGTAGATTAGTAGCGTAGGAAATAACAATTTTACGCATTTCAAAAACTTGCAAAATATGAAATAACTTTCCTTGAAAAAAATACCAAGGCGTTATTAAGTACGCATTTGGGTCAAGTTTTTTTTTTATTATGGTCTTTTACAATAATTGCAGATTTTATATCTCAAATAAATCGTTTTTAAATGTATTTATTTAATTAAATATTTGACAATTTAAGGCTATTTCCAATGCTTCCATCGACAATCTGAGCTCAACCACTAAAACATTTCGATATTAAACGGAACGATGGTCTCGGGAGCTCAGAAGCGTAGTAAAAGGGGCTTTATCGTTGGACGCTGGCGATAAAGCAGAGCCAGCGTCACCTGGCGTCGGCGTCTCTACCCGGATGTGATGACTGTTTGATTGAGACCGCATAACGAATTGCCTTACGACCACATTATATATTACAAATCACCACATAAAATATAGCATAATTATAGCAATGGCCGACCCAATCATATTTATGGCCACAAGAATTGATTTTCCACCATATAGGAGAATAAATTAATTTTGGAATATGGTCTGAGGCGATGTTACGAAAGATGGATTCGCGATAATTCAAATGCGTGTGTTCAAATACGATTCGTATTTCGTAAAATAATAATCTATTTTTAATAAAAATGTTAATCAATTATTATTTTATCAAAGAAATACAAAATTACAAATCTTTTGAAGTTATGTTGGTAGCTGTTTGTACTATACTTAGTTTTGGATACTTGTTTGTAAAGTCATTGGCGTCCTATGTTTTATTTTTTTTTATTTTAGGGAAGAGTAAATGTTTCATTAAAGTTGCCTAAACGTTAATAATTGAATTTTTAAAATATTTGACTTACGATAATAAACATCAAAAACATTTTTCTTATTCAAAGATTTTTATAGTTATAACCATAAAAATAAATTTATTAAGTTATGTCATAATTAAGTGTCAAATATTAGAACTCAGATTATGACTTATTTCTGAATTTATTATATATTTATAAAAAATATACATTTTCATTAATGATATGTATAAACTAAATATGTATGTATTTAATATAATATGAATATGTTTGTGCAAATATGTATTTATTTACGTTTGTATGTATGTATATGAATGCATAACAAGTGCTCCGACTCAACAAGGATTTTCTAGCGAGTCGGAGAAAGTTCTGAGGCATGGGTCGTTCCTGATTGTGTCACTATAAACTGTTTCTCTGTCCCTAATAAATGTTTGTATGTTATGTTAATTTGTAATATTAAAATGAACTCAACCTAAGACATAGTTTTATTAAGTTTTTTTTAATGCACATAGCATAAAAAATAACTAAATTATGAATGAAGCCTATCTTTGAACCTCATATTTTTTTATTCTTTTATCTGTTAATAAGTTTTGTTAATAAATGCATAAATTTATGTGAATTTAAACATTAGAAGTATTTTTGAGGGTTTCAAATATTATTTTTAGAATAAAACATATGGCTGAAGTAACAGAGGTATTATTTTAAACAAAATAAAATTTAAAGTTTATATTTGAAGCACTAACTTTGTGGTTATTAATTTTAATAAAATAAATAAAACAACTTTGTTTTTAACCCCTAATTTTTATTTTTTACCGACCGGTTTCAAAGCAAACAAGCTTCTTTGTCAAGGTTTGCGTAACTAATGAATTGATTTCTTTTTATTTTATTTCTACCATGTTCACTAAATACTACACGTAGACTCAATAAATCAAGTGTTTTTTTTTTCTTACACGGGTGGTAATCTGATATCATTATTTTCGAAGTAAACCAGGAGAGGACTAAAAGAAATATTGTTTATTTGGTTATTAATTATTGTTTTCTGATTATGAATTATGGTGGTTAAAAAAAAGTTATTTTACTTATTTTATGATTAAAGTAAAATCTTGTTAAACAACTCATTTGAAAAATCAGAATAATATGAATATTCTACAATTTTTATTCCGGCGATATTTCGGAAGCTAGCCATAAAGTTAAACCTGATATAACTAGCGAAGCAAATTGTAAAGCATATTGTAAAACTGGAGAATAAGTCTTTGAACAAACAACTAAGCGTTCAATGGTATTAATTAAAACGTTGAAATGGAGTCCTGAAACGTCTAATTGTTTTGTTGACTGTCTCAAATGTATCGCGTTACAAACGAACGGAACCTCTGCGAACAAATCATCTCGTTAATCAATCTTTATTCCTAGGATAATGAAGACATTGCAGTGAATTGAGATCCTGTTTTACAACATACGTATATTTGAAGCCAGTTTTTCGTATCCTGGATAAAACTTTCCCCGGAGACTGTAAGCACCCTCCCGATTTAAAGCTTTGCCCTTTAAGCCATCGTAAAATTTGCGACAGCCAAACATGGAAATAACAACCTCTATTAGGACTACAAAAAAAAGACATTTCATGGGTTGAAAAAAGGTGGAAAAACTTATTAAATGTACCTTAAATGTAAAAAAAACTTATGTACAGTATTAAAAATTTGTAGCATTTTCTTTGATTTATTGTTTTGGTGATTTTTTATTTTATCTTTTTTAAGCTTATAATACGTTAGCTGTAAACGTTCAGCTTTCAGCAGATATTAACTGGAATTTCTTACATAATTTAATGATTCTAAGAAATTTAGAGTATTTAAAAAAACATAAAGTTTAATGTAGCATTGTCTTTAAATAGTAATAAATAAGTTTATATCAGGTGAAAACGCTGTAAGAAGAAAACGAAAAGAGATTTTTTTAATTCCGAAAAAGGAATTTGTACGTGAATTTTTATTGTTCCTGGACTGGCACCTTAAGTAAAATAAAACTGGTATTATTAGCGTAAAACTGATGACCTTAAAACTAAAATGACTAGATACTTGGCAATTGGAGTAAACATGCAGTATCCTATGAATTATTGGGTGTAGTTAGGGATATGGTGATGATAAAATTAAAATATTCCAAAGGAAATATACAATTAAATGAGTAGACCTAAAAACGAATAAAAGCAAATATTTTTGTGTTCCTCTAAAAATATATTTTATTAAATGAAGTAATAAAAAACTTTTTCAAGTTCACCTTTGCTCGCAGACAAATTTGAGCTCAAAAGCATTTGTCTGTGAGACCCATAAAGCATATATTACCATGTAACAATATGAAGGAAATAAAATCCTTATTAAATCCCGACCGAATTATAGTCATGTCACGGAGCTATCGTAAACCGCGTCATATTCCACGTACATTTTTTTAATAAAGAAGCTTTATATTCCCCAATAAACTTACTTTTCTAATACCTAATTTATCCGAGAAATAATATAAATTACTCAATACACCTTCTCATTTTCGCACCTTTATGTTACCTACTTAAATCAGTTTCAGAAAGTAAGAAAAAAATCCACCGCGCGGTTAGATTGTTAGTGGTTTAAATTTCCGGGTATGGAAGGTCTGATTTGATGTCGAATTTTTCACTTTTCGGAATATAACATCATTTAGATAAGCAATTGATGTCGTCATAAATATAACAAATAAACAGATTTTTTTGTACATACGAAGAGTTCTTTGAACAACTAGAAACAAATTGTTCTAAAATGAAAAAAATGAAAATTATGCGTTACAATTATGTACATATCGATGGTTCAGTTTCATAGAGGGTTAACACAAACAAATTTAGTTTTGTGTTTCACTATTTATTCTTTTTTTTAAAAAACACTCCTTTTCAACTCTACAACGGTATAACTCTTTAAAACAATTGGTTATCTCTTGTTAGACAGATGTTTTCATATGGAAATAAATAAACTTAACAATCTCTCAGCACCGTAACTAATTGAAAAGTTGTGATAATTTACATAACAAGCTTTAATCCTAAAACAAGTAACCATCGTGTATTTATTTTATATTAATAAATTGTTTATTTATTCACATGTATAAATTACATATTTATACAAAGTTGCTTTGCCTGTCAGACTAGAGTTGTTTGCTCCGTTCTAAGATAGTGAAAAAAAAGTAATTAATACATGTAAAAATATAGTTTAAAAAATGTAATAAAAGGTACAAAAAAACACATATTTAAAAACCTAGTCCTTGGACTGGGACTTGAATCGTTAGACTGATCATTTTACCTTCATGTAACAAAAAAAAACAAAAAAAACTGCGATTGGTGTACCAATGTAGTGCCCTAAGCAATATTAGGTGGGAAAAGGGAATTGTTATGATGAAAATACGAAGTTAAAATAACAAAATAAGTAAAAGAGATATTAAAGTACAAATATATGTATGGAAAAAAACATATTAAAAAAACTTTGTAGAACTAGTAGTAAAAACAAAAAAGATATGGCAAAATACATAGAAAAAAGAATATTCACCCGAAAAGCAAAAACACACAAAGAAACCATAGTTCAATACGTTGTAAAAACAAAAAAAAAATAGTAAAAGGCATAATAAAATATATATGTAAATATATGTCGTGAAAAAATAAAAAGTAAGAAAAACAGTAAAAACAGATATTCACAACATCATATAAATAAATAGTTTTTACAAACTGTCAAGACTTTGGTCAGTCATTACTCAAAACGAGTAATTTCTAGTGTCTGTATCGAGCCATTGAACAAAATATTTGATTTTATTAGGACTACAGACAATCATCGCATACGCATGTGCCGACTGGTTTAAAGTTTTATCCGTTTAAATAAGGACTTATTTATAATCTGAAAATAATAAAGAAATGAATAAGTTAAACAAGTAACAAAGGTTAATGTGTTGTTAAAATTACACAATGAATGATTTTGACATAAATTGATTAATACAAAACTTGAATAATGTACAAATATTTTTTTTTATTAGAGTATTGCAGCGTCCATTATCTGAACGGATAATTGGGAAAGTGTATGAGTAATAATAATTCAACGCCTATTGATATATGGCAAGTTTGACTTAAATAAACAACCAGCATCGTAAATAAGAGGTTAATCTTTCGAGTTATGTTTGTTTTGTGCCTTAACAGATAAAAAGTTTGTTTTTTTAAGCTAGACATCTATTTGGATCTTAAACTCATTAAATCGTAATAAAATCGTAAATATACTTTGTGATTTTATTTATTTTAACCCGTCCGTTCCTGTGATGTAACAGGCCCGGCGCGACGCGGCGTTTCAAATTGCACCTAATTAAATAATATCTCATCAACCCCTAAGAACATTACCACATTTTTTTGTAATCTTCGAGCAAACCTTAACACAAGAAAAAATAAATGATTTTTTAAGATTATTTTAATTTAAATAATTGGTACATCGGGATCTCCGAAAATTAATAAATAATATCGAATACCCTGAGGCAAATATAGGTACATATATAAAACATTCAAATGAAAAAAGATTTGTTATCTTATAAGACACACATTTAATTTTAACAAGATGAATTGTGACAATGATTGCTAGGCGATTATTTCCAATCTTAGGTAACCTAAAATTGACTTTAGGGAACCTCAAGTTACCATACAGTGATTAGAGGGATTTTTTTTTACACAAAACCTTATAAATATACACCTTGTAAATTTTGCATTAAAAAATATAAATGTATTCCAACGTCTGTCCATCGGTATAAAACCTCCAAAAAATCATTGTTTAACTACCCAATTTTAATTTTGACATGCAAAGGATATTGAAAGCCGCTTATCTATAAAAATGTAATCACAATGAAGCTGTACAATAGTCCAAACGCTTAAAAATAATTCCTCTATTCTCCGTAGATATTCCGCATTTACGGAACAAGGGGTATTTTCAATAATGACCCTACTATGATTTACCTGCATTTTCCATTGAAAAGGAATCCATACTACACACGGGATGCATATTCTGACAAAATCTATGAAGTACCGAATTACGTCCAGCGTTTTCAACTGAATTCGTAGAACGGGCCTTGTCTCCACACCACCTTGATATAAACATGTACCTATTATTCAACCGAAAATAAATATTCGCTAGATTTTTTTGACTATTGATTATAAAATTAATTATTCATTTAAATCAATTTCAAATCAATTTATTAGTTTTAATGTCAACTAGTATGATAAAGTCACTTAATTTTTACAATATGATGCATTTTTAATAAGAAAAAAAATGCAAGGATTCAGTTGCAATTTTGAAGCAGTAATAATAATTTGAACATCTTACAACAGCATCGAAATGCGATCCCTCAGGCGAATGTGTGGTAAAACGATGTATGATAGGTGCACAAATGTCGAGATCCGTGAAGTGTGTAAGGCTGAGACATGCATTATTGACAGAATTAAGAAAGGGGTGCTGCGTTGGTTTGGACATGTAGAGCGAATGGACAGCGAAAGAACGACTAAAAGTATCTACGATGCAAATGTTGATGGATGCAGAAAACGAGGAAGACCGAGAAAGACATGGCACGATCAAGTCCATCAAATACTTGAAGATGGACATGTCAAAAGTAGGAATAATCGGCGTGCGTGCATAAGAAGATGTATGAATGTAGAGGAAGCGAGGTCTGTTATGGCGTTCTATCCTCTCTGCCTACCCCTACGGGGAAACGGCGTGATGGTTTGTTGTTGTTGTTGTTGTACAACAGAGATGAAGAACATTTAAGAAGTAATATAGAAATCTAGGCATCTACAGGGCTTATGACCTGTCAATGGCTGATTTAAGTGGCCACTTTCCACACTGTGTAACATTCACTATCTTCAATTCTTCAATTCTTTCATCTATTGATGTTTGTGAAGTTAAATAACTAAAACCTTTATTTATGCGGGTGAGATTCACCTAATTGAATTATTTTACCTACATACTAGGCAACGCCAGAAAATGTTATTTTTTCAATCTCTATACTTCTTCATGGACCAGGTGGATTTATCAACAATATTTTCAATAGATCAATTGATGAAAGAATTGAAGGAATATACATGTTCAAATATGAGCAGAATGGTGAATGTTACACAATGTGTAAAGTGGCCACTTAAACCAGCCATTGACAGGTCATAAGCCCTGTAGATGACTAGACTTCTATTTACCTTCTCTTAAATGTTCTTTATCTCTGTTGTAATATGTTAATATAAACAGCTCCCCAGGGAGTTCAATCCAGTCCTTGTCTACAAAAATTTGGACAAACTCAAAATATTGTTAATATATTATTATTTATTGGATCCGTGTCAATTGGTGGTCTATTGTGGAGTAACATTTCTTAAGGCTTTGCTGTGTCTGGAGAACGGCCTATAGCTGGAAGTTCCATTGTCTCAGGATGAATGAGATAAGTATTCATAGTTCAAAAGGCAGACCAAAAAGCAGTGAGTATCTTACAGCTTGTGAAAATTGCCCAAAAATTGATGTTTCATTCATAAGAACGCAAATATTTCATTTTATAAAAACATAAAATCAAAAGAATAAGAAACACTATTTTTTTAAACTATTTTATTTGAATTACAAATTTTCGTGAATGATATTTTATAAATTGAGCCATAGCTTTTAATTGTAATTATTTTTTTTATCGTTTTTGTCCGATTTGCGACAAAACAAATAATACTTAATAATATACATTTATTAAAGTACGAATTTTTGGATGCATGCAAAGAACATACTTTTTATCATAAATGTTGATGAGCTATGCATTTTTTTTTATTGGGTATAAATTTTATACTGCTTTGTTATGATTCATCAATTCATATAAAGATACATATTTCAAAATAATAATGTATCCCTAACTCGTATGTATTTATATTTTGTATAGAAAAAAATGTATGCTTATAAAAAGTCAATTTTAAGTTGTATAATTTATTTAAGTGCCTGTAAATCTGTGATAAATCTTATATTAAAATTGAATTTTTAGAGGAAATAAAGGTAACCAGACATTTTAGTGCACCGAAATACGACTTTTCCTTACATAAAATAATACGACTCCATTTAAGACGGTTTCCTTGAAAGCCTTCGTACCTTATAGCAGTAGCCGTTAGTTTATCTGGAATATGCATATAAATCTAAGCCATTTGCACTGGGTAATGGATATTGATGTAGAAATATTTATTCAACAATAAAAAGAATTTACACCCGGCAAAATATTTATTAATGTATTACATATACATTCACATACTTATTTACATAAAATATTGATAACATAAGAGTATTTTAACATTAATATGGAGTGTCCAGTGATGAGGTTAGTCTCCACCTCTTACAATACGGCATTTCAGTATATTGCAGAGAACAAAAGTGTTGAAAATTTTTGGTTTGAATTTTGACGTGTAACGGACGGTTTTATTGCTGCGTTTGTAATTTTCAACCTGAATACCCACGGGCTATTGTTATTTTTTTTATTTGTTATATTCATATATGTAAAGATACATGTATTTAAAAAAAAAAAAAAACGTATCCCTAACTCTATGTGTTACAACACGATAGTTTTGCTTTAAACTATAGCTAGCTTCGTGATCGATAATCCAAGAACGATTTTTGTCCGTGAAAGCGGCTCTATAGCAGTAGCACGTTATTACTCCGTTCTAAGATGAAATTATTTTAAGAATGAATTTATAAGGAGTTTTATATCGATACTAAAAGGGGACGATTAAGAAAACTAGAACTACATAAATATATTTTCATATATTTTACCAAATATAATAATGAAATAACAATAATTATTATTAGAGATAAACGGATATTAAAAACAAAATTAAAAAAATATGAATGTAATGGTGTTTTTGGACTAACGTGTTTTGAAACAGGTGTGAACATAGTTACATACTACGAGATGAGCAAAAAAAGTTAACTAGTATTTGTTTGTAACATGCAATTGTTCCCCCTGCTAAAAGAATTATTTTTCACATAGTAATAATAAGTATTAAAATCATGCAAATTTATACAAATTTTGCTTTCCAAATCTGATTTTAAAATGTCAATTTAAAGATTACGCAAAATAGAACTTTATGCATAATTTTAATAAATAAGATAAATATATCAAGTCCAATGTACACTTGTTACACAATAGCCACACAAGAGTCAATCTCAATCTGGGATGATTACACATATTACTGGTTCTAATTATATAAAAACAACTCAAAAAATGCCCCCTTTCCCAATAGTCTGACGATGTCGATCAACACAAAGCCCAACAACTACTGAAAAATTAATAAATTAAAGTAAAACAAACTAAATAAAGTACTTTTCTTATTAAAATATTAAATTTTATTTAAATAATGGCATTGATCCGAAACGGGATACATGGAATACGTTTTCAAAGAGTTTATTCTACATGAGTTTGGAATTAATCCGACCATTGGATGAGCGTTAGAGACCTGGTTTGAATACGAATCGGCAAAGCCTATTCACCTGACCACCAAAGGCCAATCTGCCATTTCCCGGACGAAATGTGACCGAAGCTTTTTGTTCGGCGCTTTATCGTATTTCCCTGATGCGAAACAATTTTACGGTGTGGCCGTTTGAAAGGCATCGCTTTTGAGAAATGATGACATATCTATGACGTTCTTTTTTGACCTTGAAATGAAATGACTTTTTAATTGACATAAATTTAAAATACCAATATTTTGAGTTGGTCCATACACTTGCAAACAAAATACTGGATTACAGGAAGTCATAACGATTATTAAATAACCCTAAAACCAAAGAATGAAAGACGAATGTTCAAACATAGGCAAAATTGTGAATGTTATGGTGTGTGAAATGGCCACTTTAACAAACCAATAACAGGTCATAAGACCTGTAAATGCATTGATTTCCACACACTGTCTCTTAAATGTTCTCTATTTCTGTTGTACGTTGAATTAAATAAATATTTATTTGTACTATTTAACAAGGGAAATCACAAACGTAGTGTTTAAATAAATGGTTCCATGAATTATCTAAGTTGGAAAAAAATATGTTGGTTAACAATAAATCCTAACCAAGCGATGCTTCGGTTTTGGGGCAGTTTAAGTCAATAAAACGAGTTCCGGCAGCAGTTTCAGTTTCAGACAAAAAATAGCCAAAACTGTGGCTCAGTTGAAACTTTCGGGATGTATCGGATTACGTTCAACTGTATTTGGGTGCATCTTATGACTTGTTACTCTAAATTCTTGTTAGTTCTAAGATCTTTCAAATTTATATATTTTTAATTTCTTTATAGCCTTTAAGTTTACGTTGCTATGGCGTACATAAAAGAGCTAATGGGCCAGATTCAATGAATTTTAAATAGATGACTTTTAGAAAACGATAATAAAGTTGTGATAGAGTGGAATTCAAACCGCGAACTTCTGATCAGTAAGAACACGGCACCGCTACAAATTAAATATATTGTTTAATTTTGAAAAATTTTGAAGACGAAGAATTGGAAGCATTACTCAATGAAAACCCATGTCAGACATAAAATTACCTTGCAAAATCATAAACAATTGATCACAAATCAGTTGCCAAAAATTTAAAAGCATTAAGAATGGTTCGAATACAAAGAAATTGGGTGCCGTGCGAATTAAAGCCGAGAGACGTCGAACGGCGTTTTTTCCTCGTGTGATCAACTGCTTCGACGGAAAAAAAAGAGAAGTTTTTTGCACCGTATTCTCACTGGTGATGAAAAATGGATAAACTACAATAACCCGAGACTAAGAAAATCGTGGAGTAAGCCTGGCCATGCATCAACATCGACGGCAAAGCCGAATATCCATGGTTCCAAATTCATGGTCTGTATTTGGTGGGATCAACTGAATGTAGTGTATTATTAGCTCCACAAACTCAACAAAACCATCCTAAGAGATTACTTTTGACTACAATTGATGTGTTTTAGCTGAGCATTGAACGAAAAATGTCCGCAATACAAGGAGAAACATGCTCGATCACATATTGCAAGGCCAGTCAAAACATACTCTGAAACGCTTGAAGGGGAAGTCTTACTCCTCACGACGTATTTACCTAACATGCTACTTCCGAATACCACTTTTTCCAGTCGATGACTCATGGTCTGGCTGAGCAGCGCTTCCATTCTTATGATGATTCCAAAAACTATCTCGATTCGTGGATAACTTTAAAAGATTAGTCGTTCTTTCGAGATGGTATTATGACGAAGGCGGAAAGAAAATTTTTAAAAATAAAGCATTTAATTTCATTTTAAAAAATTAAGTCTTTGTTCGAGTCCCAATACAAAGTATTGAATGAAGCACATGCCATTAAACCAGTAAACAATAGTTTATTAGCAATGGAAAGGTAAATAATTAAGAAAAAAAACACATGTAAATGGTATAAAACTTCCTTTCCGTCTCTTTTGAAACATTAATAACAAAAGTTTTTTTATTTTATTTCTGTCCGTGAGCTTAATACCTTCTTAAGTTCTTGCAAATCAAATAAGTTATTATTATAATATAAGTTATGTTCCAGTTCGTGCTTAATTAAGCTTCTATAGGGATGTTCTCTTTGCGGACAAGTAATGAATTATGTATGGATCAATCAATCGGGCCTTGAAGAACTTCTAACAAGATAAAATCGACCCCTTGGACATAAGGGAAATTAGATTATTAGAGATTCGATATCATGATTGCTAGGAATTGTCTTTTCATTCAAAGAAAAGAACATTTATTTTTTTCTTTATTTTTTTTCGTATTGCTAAGGCAGTAAAGATGACAAAAATTTAATGAACCTAAACAATCACGAAATACAAAAAAAAAACACTGGTAACTATGTTCAAACCATTTTTGAGAACTTCTGTATTCCACCATCCTTGACAACGAGGAAGTTCAGTGCTACGTGAAATTGTATATAAAACGTAAAAAGTTTTTCTTGCGTTCGGTAAAAGTAAGAAATTTCTTGAAAATGAGTGTAAAGAATGATAAAAATGATTTTAATAATAAAGAACTATTTTTTACTATTTAGGTATGTCCCTAGTTTTACTAAGTCAATAAAAAAAGAGTGTTTTGTTAGATTTACGGTTTACGGAAAGCCAATTCACCAATTAGCAGAACTCAGAGGAAAATTTGTGACGTTACACGTGGAGTAATTCTAAAACTTAAAAGAAAAAAAAACCGCTGATAAAAATAAACGTATTATTTTTTTTTGACATGGTCTGATAAGCTATTAACAAATTAAAAAATACTGATCTTCCTCAT
Source organism: Micrasema longulum (assembly GCF_059751315.1). Taxonomy (NCBI): domain Eukaryota; kingdom Metazoa; phylum Arthropoda; class Insecta; order Trichoptera; family Brachycentridae; genus Micrasema; species Micrasema longulum. The sequence continues at coordinate 57,938 of NW_028280140.1, read as the reverse complement.
TATTCTGGAAAATTTAATACCAGCTTATAAATAAGTGCACAGACATTATAAAATCGAATTGACAATAAAGACAATGATCTAATGGATTAAAAACTATGTTTATAAATACAAAATTGAAAAAATAACTGAAAATAAACTCTCTGTACTCAATTGATTTTTTTAATATAATTTTTTAGCTTGTTAGCTCAATTGAGTTTAATTACCAATGCATTTACATTATATGATTTATTACAGTTATAGATACAAAAACTAAAGAAAATTAGCAAGGTGAAATTTTCAAAAGGCGCACTTCGCACGTGTTCATGTTTGCTTGGTACTAGTAAATCATTCTGATCCATCATGGTTTAAGGTGAAACGCTCATTCGATTAAACTTGGAACAGCAAACTAAAATAGCAAAGTGAAGCGAAAAACCAGTATTTAGCGCGTACTCTTTTTTGTTTAGGATTGAATCTACCACAGAATTGAGAATAGTCCAAAAGAAGCGTAGAATCATATTTGAATACATCGGTCTGTGTCCAAAAACCTCCCCCTTTGCCCTAATTTTGCCACGCGCATGCCTTAAGTCACAGCGTAATGTTGCCAAATCGCAAAAAATATAACCATAACACAAACTTAAGATCTATATTTGAAAATAAAGCGATTTGTTAATTTCTCTAATTTTATTGTACACGCGGGATCATGAATTGACACAACAGAGTAGATAAGTAAAGTGTAATTAAATAAGAGTAATTTAATTAATGAACTTTAAACTTAAAAAATAAAACAATTATTTTTTACATTGCACGAATATTTTTGTCATGCTAAATAATATTTGATGTTTTAAAGATAATGTCGGTCAAATATCCACCACTGAGTTGTTTAATCCAAGGGGTTCAATTTTCATTAGTTCTCTCATTAAATGAGCAAAGTAGCGTAAAAAATTGACAACCCTGGCAAACTAACTAAATGTTCATTTTTTTTTCTTTGACAATCTGACAGATGTAAAAATAATTACATTTTCAATTAAGCATTTGCTACTTACCCATGAAATATGATCTCATCCTGTTTTTTAATATCCCAGCAGTATTTCTACACTTCAAAGCGACACAACACACCATAGTTGAATTCAAATCAAGAGTTGGGTACTGAGCGACGTCTACAAAGAAACGAATGGGTCAAAACGTAAAACTACTTCCTTAATAGTAGTTTAGTCGCCTTCTGTTCGATGCGCGTTTGCGGTTTCTGGACTATTCTTATTAATAATCAATATTGTCGTTTTACTATGTTTTTCGACAGTATTTGGTACCTACTTAACATATCTTGATGCTTTAATTTACTTAAATAAGGACATTAATTATTTCAAAGATGATGTCTAAAATTATTGAAAAGAAAAAAATATTGGTTAACATTGAGTTATGCTACTATATAAGTATACTCATTGTAAATTAAACGATTATTTAATGTTTTTATTTAATTTAAATGTTTGACTCGTTTCTGATCCGTTTAAGTAAAAACATGATAAATTATACAGTTGTATTATAAAGAATATTCAATATTCTAATACAATGTATTAATATCTTAGGCACATTTTATTAAGTACTTGTATTTTGTGATTCCGAGTTCCCATTTAACTTAAATAAATAACAAGCTAGTGTTTGCAGAAAAAAATATTATATGAAATACCTCACAAATTAAAATATTTTGTAGCTGAAATCTCTATGTAGACAATTAGAAAATATAATAAAGTAAGTGAAATACATGACTTGGTATTAGGTATCCCATATGTTTATCATCCCTTGTCATAATACCCTTCATTAGTCAAATAGGTTCCCGGAAGCACCTTAAGAAATACAAAAACATATCATTATATGGCTGTGTGGTGTAACGTGTAACCGAGCCTTAGCTAAAATCTGACAGGCCACCTACACATATAAAAACGCGAGAATCGATAAACATGGCGTCTCCATAGCAACGATCATCTTACAAAATAAACAATCTCGCGTCGCGTATAACGGACTACGCAAATTTGTCTTTTTTATCATATTAATACTTCGGTAAATATTGTCAGAAGCAACAATATATTTAAACAGTTTCTTCTAAGTGACGAGTGCAGTATTGAGCACTTTTTGTCTGTTAAATTTTAACTGGAATAACGGATACTTGTGCTTTCTCTGTGTGAAATTTGTGGTATATTTTATTCTAAACGTCAGGTAACGTAATGCGCATTTATACAGAAAGTAAAAAGAAATCCTTATACTCATCAGTAGAAAACCGCCATTAAATAATTTTACTATCGTTGTAAGTTGTATTATAACCAGAAAAAAAGAAAGTATTTACTAAAATCTGATATGTCTTTCCTCTTCAAAATTTTAAACAATTTTATCGATAGTCCATATCTCTTGGAGCGTATTTCAATAAATTGTCCCGTAAAGTCAACACGACAAGTTCATTTTTTGAATAATTTATTTATATAAAAAAAATATGTTCAAAACTCGTTTATTTATCGTAGCTGCTCCAAATTAAATTACTTTGTCCCCATTCTGATATTTTTAATACAAAATGTTGTGATTTCAAAAAAAAAACTTTTTGAAACACTGAAAATTAAACATTTGTCAGTGTGTAATAAGTTTATGTTCCTTTAATTATGTTTATTTTATTACAGTATCAAAATTTTGAGTTGGTCAACTATATTATGAAAATCCCTCTCTTCCACTTCTCCACTCTCTTTCCTCATCCCTTAACCTTCTTTAGAGCTCTTTTTTTTTCTCATGTCTTAGATAATATATTATTTTTCTTTTTACTGTGTAACATGTTTACTCATTATATTTGTGAAAAACTTTAACTTGATGCATGTACTATTTTTTTCATATTTTGTATTTTTATATAACAACTGTTGTTTTTCCTTAAAAAATAAAAATAAAATAAAAAATATAAATAAAACGAATCCCATCACCCTGCTGATGAAATCAATGACTTCAGTAGTGCAAATTTATTGATAAAAAATGGACAATTGCTTGCATCGAATTATTGTAACAGTTGTGAATATGTATAATAAAAAATCGATGGTATTTTTTTTCTGATTTTAGCAAAAGTATAAGTCCGTTGAGATGGTACAAAAATTCCTGTGTGATGAAAAATCTACTACTGGAAATGATTTTCGGATCTCTTTGAGAAAACCATTGCCAGGCACTCCTGCTTCCAAAAGACCCACAGCAGGACGTTTGGTTCCAGCCTTCACGATACAAGCCCTGCAAAGCAATGTTAAAGTTATTCCTCCACCAAAATTTGAAATTTTTGAACCAAAACCAATCAAAGACTCCCAATTTAAGATTGCCTTTATGAGTGGAGAGTTTCCGATATCCATTGAGAACGTTGGCAAGCACGTATGTTGGAAGGCAAGTATTTGATATTATTTGTTTTTAACAATTTAAATGCCTATGTATCGTTCTGATATCATTCCTGATGAAAAAATACTGTCTTTAGTAAAAGCTATGCTTTAAATCATAAAGTGTATAAATACTGAAAGCGAAAAAAAAACTCTCACTTTATACACACATGGTTTTTATGGCTTTTTTCGTTAATTTTAGAAAAAATCAAGTATTACTATCGTACTCTTAGTTTCTTGTACAATTTTAGACTAGAGACTTGATTAAAATAGTATATTATTCATTTTACGCTGTTATTTATTGCAAATTACTGTTAAATTTTAAATATGTAACTGACATTTTTACCCTTTATGAGATACCTAGAACAAAGTGTTAGATACATATACCACCAGAATAATTGTCTTTATTTTTTCTTACTGTATATTAAAAATAATTCTTATATTACAAAAATAAAGTAATTACTTATGCTGGTAGATCAGTCTAGAAAATGTTTGTTTTCTTAAATTAAATTGCGTTAAAACCCATTGTGTCCCATAATTCGTTAAAAAAAAATTTTGAAAAACATATAAAAATATTTTTTGATGTTTGAATCCCGTTTAAGTCATTTCAACCGCATTAACAAATAATGTAAAAGCCAAAATAAATCATTGACACAAACAAACATATGAATACAATGATTTATATTGACTTTGTACTTTAAAAACAATAAGTTTGAGTTTATGAGTTTTTTATGTTATGTTGTTATGAGTTTTATGGTTTTTTATATTTTTGGTTTTTAATCAGATTTCCATAATAGTGATATTTTTTATCTATTTCTTAACACTACAGGTACCTGTTGAAAAACTTGACTATCACCACTACTTACCGATGTTTTTTGATGGGTTAGTCGAAATGGGATTTCCTTGCAAGTTCTACGCAAATGAAGGCATTAAGGATTTGATCAGACATGGCAGTAATAAGATCCTTCCTGTCGTCCCGCAGCTGATTATCCCAATTAAAAGTGAGATTATTTTTCATTTATTTATGCAGTTTACGTGCTATAATTTTGTAATACAATTTACCCACTAGCATTTTGTATTAATAAAAAAAAAAGTGTTATTTTATATTATCTAAGTTAATAAAACACATATACATATAGTATAGGCCGCGAGTTTCCATTTGCAACTCGTTTGCCAGACTATATAAAAAGTGAAAAAACCAGAGAATTTTATTTTGGTTATAAAATTTTATTTACGGAGCTAAAATTAAACTACAAACAAATACCTAAATTGTTAAAAACATGTTCATTAAATAAATTGGATTTTTGTTTTATTTCAATAAAGTCAAGTTAATCCTAATATTATGACAGGAATTTAGTGGCCAGATTTGTTTTGATTCAGTTATCTTTCCACCAAATTTGTTTATTTGGGGCAAAGAGAATATTAAATATTCAAGACCCCGGTGGATGAACTTTTTGCTGAGTAATTTAATATTTTTGTCTATATTTTAGATTTTGGTATATTTTCAAAGAAACAAAAAACCATCACGCTGTGTTACAATAAAAAGGATATAATTTTTTTTTACATTGTATTTTTATACGTACTATATTCCCGGTACATACATGCGTATCTTGTTATACATGCACGCCTATTATTCTGATTTTCAACATATCCGCTAGAGTGAGCCGATAATGTATGAAGTTTTTAATATGTTTAGACATCAAAGTGAAAGTGGTCTAAAAATTGCATTTTGGATCCGATTACATTAATCATATTTATAAAAATATTTCATACTATTTTTGGCCCTCAACCGAGGTTTAAAGTTGATCACTGTGTGAATATTTTGTTAGTTATCTATATTGACAAAAAAAAATGTAAGTAAAGATATAACTTAAACACATTACAAATTTGAACACGTTTTAAAACTACCTAAATGCAAAAAGTTTAGACTCCGCGGAACTGACTCCGTTGAGGGCCTGGCTAATATTGACGAAAACAATGGCTCAATTAAACAATGCCACCCATTTATTACAAAACAAAGTGCAACTCACGCCATAAGATGCTTATTGAACAAGGTTTAATTTAATGCACATTGTAACATTGAATTGGACTAATTTTCTTGAATTGAATTGGAGTATGCGAAATGACAGCCGGTTTAGCGCAAAAAAAATATTTTTTAACCACTTTAAGCTCTGGTTGAGGGCTAAAAGTAGTCATAATTTTTTATTTCATATTTTTGCATTTCAAGTAATCCAAATGGCAACTTTTAAAATCCCTTTCATTTTCAAATTTAGAAAAAAATATATATTGGCCTACCCTTATGTCCGCGTTTACACACTCACAAGTCGGTTTTATTTCGTGACATATTTTCTTGGTCTTTTTTGGCAACTACATATTACTTTATTTGTACTGTTTATATTTTTAGAAACGTGTTTGTCGTTTTTCTGTTTCATAAGCCTAAACCAAGCCAGAATTTTTCTTTCTTTTTACTATCGATCATATTTATACGATAATGCAAATATAAACATAATTTATAAAGTAACGTTCTAAACAATGTAAACCCGTGCTGGATTCAACTTTTTTGATTATTATGATTCATTATTCATTTATTTATTTATTTAACAGAATCATACGGTCAACAATGATTCAATGACAAAATAAAGACAAGGTTTAAAGACAGACCAGCGTAGTTTCTAAATAAAAATTGTGCATATTAAATTGTGGTTCAACGAAGGGGTGTTTTTGTTTGTATATGTATGAGACTAAGTGAAGAGATGTGTTTGTCTGTATTTGTTTGGAAGTAAGTGTTCAGGTGTGTGTAAGCGTGAGCAACGTGAAAAAGGCAACGTCTAGTTGAGGAAACTAGTCGGTTGGGTCAATAAAAATTGGTTCATAAAACAAAGTTATTTAGTATATCTCTAAAAAAAAAAAACTCTCTTACGCACTCAATCCGGTTTTGCCTGCAAGTATTTGAAGATACAAAAATATTTTTCGTTATACTCTCGAACATCGTTCGAATTTTGAAAATCACTTTCAATACTTTATACCCATTGCCCGGTTACGTAAACCTTCATATTTAAATATGCCCCTATGTTAAAATATTTTCTTGAATCTTACGAACGCAAATCCCCTTGTATGCCAAGTATTCTATATGATCTTCTCATTTGGACTTTTTTGGCATAAGTATTTTTAGATTAAAACAATCACAAATATAGACTAGATCTTGTCTTGAGTTAGTAATTATTATTTTATTTTTGTCCTAGCTTTAAGTATCTTAAGTTGTATTTTATTTCAATTGTACATGAATATCATATAAAATTTTTGTTTTTTATTGTTAAATGGACATAATACGTCCGTTAATAAATTATTAAATGTTTTTTGTCTTTATTTAAACTTCGTCAATATAATTTTGTTATTTTTACAGCTGCACTGAACACAAAACGACAAGATGTGATAATAAACGTGTTGAAAGCGTTACAGAACTTGGTTCTGTCTTGTGATCGAGTTGGAGAAGCCCTTGTTCCATATTACAGACAAATATTACCCATTCTTAATCTCTTCAAGCAAAAGAACTGTAAGAAATCTCTTCTATAAAATTTGTACGAAAATCCCAATTTTTCTTTGTCATTTTAGTTTATGCTGTTTTAAGGGTATTTTCTAGTACCTATGATACCATAAACTTTGTTGGGGGTCTTTATAATATCTGATATATGTTTGTGTCTGTGTCTATCGTAAAATCTCGAATTTCGATCATAAATAATAATACGCGGCATGTCGAAACTCGTTAGCGCCTGGCGGCAGTTTGACGCGGCGGTGACAAGTTATTCATTATTTTCACCTTTGACGCAAAACCCCCAAAGGTGTACCAAAACACCGTTATTATAACAGAATAAACAATAAATAAAAAAATCTAGGATAAAAATCACGAAACTTTTGAACGTTTAGCTCTCAATTACATGATTTAATTAACAAATTGTTTAAAGTAATTTATTATGCCGCTTTCCTTGTTACTAACAATGCCTCCCTGGCTATTTGCAAACCATATTAATGGCACAATCCCTGTTTATAGACGGGTGTTAGAGATCCGGTGCGATACCGAAAATTGATGACTTTGTCATGAAATACCCAATTTAATGTTGATACGTCGAATCGCCATAATTGAATAGGGTAGAGTAGTCGGCATATTTAAAAGCTCCAACATAATGATCTACAATTGTGAAATCATGAGTTAGTAAATTTTTGAAATCATTATTTTCGAATGCTAAGAAGTTGAACAGAATCTTTAGTTTTAATATACATGAAATCCCTTTTTTTTCAGCGTTTCTATTCAAATTGCTTTTCTAGGGCATATTTGACGACGACAATTATTATTATCACTCGAGCAGTACAAAATAGAAAAAAATTTCTTATTTTTATCCTTTCTGAACTTGTCTCATATTTGACATGATTGTAATGTTTCTTCCCATATTTACACGGTAGCAGTTCTCCGCCTCACGAAGCCTTCCTTGTCTCCAATTTCAAGGTTCTCTTGTCAAATTTCCACAACGTCTCTGTTTGCCTTCGCCCAAAACGTAATATGTGTCTCGTGTGAATTTGAGAATGCTCTATTAACTTGTACACCTGAGAAAGTGTTAACATTTCACTGCTTTTTCCTTGTACATACATCCCGAGAGATAAGTGTATTCAGAAACTTTAACAATATGATAAAACAAACCTTAAACCATTCGAAACGAGAGACTTTATTCTGAGAAGAGAAAATATTTAGGGAGTGTTTTTGCTGAAGGTGTTTTTTTTCAATTAAACGCTCCTCTCTTCCATAAATATCTACTTTCACATGTGCGAGTACATAATCCGCGGCGCGGTGCGAGGCTGGATCTCTTCATGTTCGCCATTTGCAAGTATGGTCTTCCTTACTCACCTATCTATTAATATGGCTCAGCCCACTACAGACTTTATATTCCGCCGCTCCAGTATCTACGGTTCACAAACATGAAATTATTAAGTGTCGGCTCAAACAAGCATTTAATTACTTGCACTTGGGAAAGAATTCTTTGAAGAGAACAGGCGAGGCGAGTATGAAAGGCTGTCAAAGCTAATGGTCGTTCGGGCAAAAGCGATCCGAGAGAGAACGGACACAAAGACTCACTGAGAAGTCATATTCCTGAAAAGCGAAAATAAAATATATGGAAAAATAATTGTTCGTAAAAAAAAATTCAAAACAACTTCATTACTTCATTGTCTTAAAAAGAAGAAAATATAAAACTCATAAATAATATATATAACGCATTGTGTACCTTGTGTCTGCTTGTCTATTTTCAGTATTTTTCTAATATTTGTTAAATCTTTTAGCTAATCTGGGTGCTGGAGTCGATCGAACCGAAAATATTGGGAGTATGATTGAAGACACCTTACAAATTTTAGAAAGGTACGGCGGAGAAGATGCGTTTATTAATATAAAGTATATGGTTCCAACGTATGAGTCATGCGTTCAAAACTAATTTAATATTTTTTTATATTCATAAAAAATTCAAGATAATTACCACGATTTAAAAACTAGTAAGCACGTGCAACGCATAAAACGTGAAAATAATGAATCAAATACTCAATTAAATAGAAAATGACATGAAATGTTTCATAGGTAAATTTAAAGATTTTTTATCTCAAAATTTTCATTTTATACAAATATATATGTACACGTTTTACTGAATAAAAATTATAAAAACGATTTGCAATTTTCTTTGTTATTTGATTTAGTTTGTTACTTTTTAGTTTGTTTCTACTGAAATCTTAAATGCAATTTTTTAATTTAACTTTATAATTTTGTTTTGAGTTTCGGTCATTCTCACCTTAGGAAGCCTGAAATCATCTCCATTTCTAATCATATTCTTGTGAATATCCTTAATGCATTATACATTTTCTGACATGTACTCAGGAAGCGGTCCGTTTTTAAACTTGCAAATAAGTCAGAGTATTGAATTATGCAACATAATATATATACACACTTGCTGCAATCGGATTACAAACGCAATAGGTACCCTATCCACTACTTGATGCATATAAGAATATGATCCATCTATATAAGCCATCAATTAAAAAACGTAGTCCATGATCTAAGTTCTATTTCAGACAAAATATTAAAAAAAAAAATTGATTCCGTTCAGATACATGAAATAGGAAGATATGGACATATGTACCCACATTTAATCCCCTTAATTACACTAAGCGAATATCGTCTGCCTACAACGTAACACGGACTTTCAACAATAGGTCTCCAGTCGACAATCTACCGTCTAGCGTCACAAACTGCGGTCGACATTCCATTGTCAATCTTGCGGTTTGGGCGCTGTGTGACAGTTGTCGTACGCCTTCGTCCCGTGTTTGCAGTCACCTGTCTGAGGTGATGTTTGCCGTTGACATTACACGGGCACAGGAGCCAGAGGCTGGTACTGTGTAAACATGATTCGGACTCTGTTTCTCTCGGCAAAGTCTGTGCGACAAACCGTTCGACATCGACACCCAAATCTCTTTAATGAACGGAAATTATTCTGCAGAGACTGCTGCGGTCATAACTTACAGATGTTATTTGCATTACACTATATAAACGAAGATTAATCCAACTTTATTAAAGACAACAATTAACATAATTGCTTAAAATTTTCAGAGTATACATTTATTTATCTATGGATAAAAAGATTTATCCTGCTACTACTACTACTACAACCTTCACGCCGTTTCTCCGTAGGCAGAGAAAATGGACCTCCACACACGTCTATCCTGGCATATATTCCAAACTTCTTCCACATTAATACACCTTGTCTACATGACTTGAGATTTTGGTTTATCTGATAAGGCCACGTAGTTTTGATCATTCTCGTCTCATATTACCGCTCATTTTCGCCAAATATACTTGTTTGATACTTGATGTAAGATTTGTTCTGTTTTTTTTTTATATTCGTCTACATGAAATATATGTTTTCGTACTTTTTTTTATTTATATAAAATGATTAATAAACAGATACGTTTTTTAAACATAAAAAAACATACACTTGTAGCATAAATTGTAAAAACTTTTGATTGAATTGTGATTTAATTGTAACTAACATGCAACAGTCAGCTATCGCCAACTGTTACATGATATAGAATTTGGCCTTCAGGCCTCGTTTTATCAGCCCTGTAGGCCTCAGTTGAATAATTAAGATATCTGGCACTGTTAAATTTTGTTCTTTTGAGCCCTAAAATGTTTTTTTTTGGTTTTCGAAGCAATCTAAATGTATTAAATAAGAATCCATCACTCTGAATAATGCTATCAAAATCACACAAAGTTTACAGTTAGAAAATATCTACGCAAAAAGTGTGATCAGTAAGCGAATAACAGTAGCACACAATCTGTAATTTAAAATAATATCAGTCAGCTGTCGCCATCCGTTACATGCTAGTAATCAGCACTGTGGGCCTTAATGAATTTATCCTAATTGCCTTAATAAATCGGCCCTACGTGCCGCAGTTGATCGGCTTTTAGGGCCTTGATTAATTTTGATCTCGGATGCGCTACGATAGTTTTCCATAATACTAATAATAATAATTAAAACAAAATTCATATTCTGTTATTTAGAATACAATTCTGTCATTTTATAATGTCAAAATGTTTGTCCCGTTTGTACTGTAATAGTCAGCGCGTTTGCCTACCATGCAAGATGTCTCGGGTTCGAATCCGGACATGATGGATATGAAATATTTATAACGATGTTTTTATCCTAGAATATTTCATGGTCCCTGGTCTGGCACCTGAAGCGTATGACTAATCATCTTACCTTGATATAATATAAAAATGATCAAGATACTCTCCGATTGGTGTACCAATGCTGTACCCTATGCACCAGCAGATGTGGAGAGCGAACGATGATGAGAAAATTTAAGTGCATAATTTTTAATGAGTATTGCTAAGAAAATAACTATAAACAAATAAAATCATTTAACATGTTGATTTTACCACAGAAATGTGTTTAAAGAATCTTATTTGACGATGTAGAAATCTCTTTTCATCGCCAAATAAACCTGTACATAAAATTATGTGTATATATCTTGTAACTAATGGAATAAAGTTGTAAATATGTATATGTTGTAGATGGTGTCATATTAGAAATAAACATACTAACTTGTTTATGATATTATAAACATAAACATTTATTTAATATTAAATATTTATTTTGATTTAGTTTTTGTCAAATATTATTAAAAGTTGACCATAATTCTACACAATTACCCAAAAAGTGAAAAACTACATTAAGTAAAGATATAAAGAGTTAGATAATTTATAAGGAATTCTTTTCGTGAAAATTACCTCGAGGGCGCTGTACTCTAAATAAATGTCCCAGCACGTCTTGCAGCTACAGAGCGCATTAACTGTAAAAATTCTAGCCCCCATTTAAATTATCTTTTAATTTTACAATTTAGTTGACTGTTAATTTTTAAAATAAAAACTAATTTTTAAAACTGAAAATTTTTAATAAAATTCGGTTTATCAAACAATTAAGACATGAAAAACATATTGATTGAAAACTTTTTAGAAAAAGAAACAGAACGCCAATTTTCAAATTCAATTTACATGATGGCTGGTAAGGTTTTAGGACGCCTTTCTGTAAATTTTCAGTATAATAAAATGGTAAACGAATCTTTCACAGTACCAATGTTTGTACTGTATCCAATATCGACGAGGAATCGATCAACAGACAAACAAGATGTTTGAACAAACTTCAACACGATGAAACTCCATATCGGCCTCATTTTATTATGTAAAAAAACAGTGCCGTCGTGATTTGCATTTTGCAAAAGTAGCCTTTAGTGAATATTGACAGTATAGCGTGGGGAGGATACGCGTAAAATTAATGGAAATTCAGCATTTTTTAGACCGCCAGTAAATGTGTCTTTTTTTGTTTTGCGGGAATGTTAAGAAACTTTACATTTCTTGGTCACAAAAAGACATCCAAAACATAGCCAATATAATACCATTGTTAAATTTCTACACGTGCTATTTTTAAACCCACGGTTGAAGAAAAATCACCTTTATATTTTATTTTTTCTCACTTTATGTTTATTTTTTTCCATTAAATACAAGAATCGATACTAAATTATTTACTAACACATATTGCGAGAGGTATTTTGAACCTTCTTTTTTCATCGTATACGTTTTAAAACTAAAATAATATTAATAAAAGCATTTTATTGTATTGTCTGGATGGAAGAAAGTGATATTTGGCAAACATTCTTCCAATGTACAAATATATATTCACAAAAAGTTTAACACACAAATAATGCCTTTATCTCATGCATAAGTGAAACGTTATATTTTTTGTTAAAAACGTGTTTAAAAAAAAAAAATGTCAGCATAAGTCCTGACGATGAGATGAGCAATAAAATAGTAATTTTAAAACCGGTCACCTTATCAGTTTCTAAACATGTTTTTTTTTAAAGAAAAATATGTAAAATGACATACCACGAAGAAAAAATTATTTATTGTGAAGCAAAATGTAATCATGATTTTCTAAATATCATTACCTGCGGGACATGTAGACATCCCCTGAATTCTCCATTAGAGCCCATCACTAGCCATCACTCTCGCCTCCTTCCATGTCAATCCCATATGTCTTAGTTCTGCCAAAAGACCGCCATCACCATACCACTATCCATACCCAATGGTTCATTGGTACACAAAACGCAGCATATTTAGATCATCTGTATCATTAAGACAAGGTGATTAGACTAAAGCTTCAGATGCTAGTCCAAGGGTTGGTATCGCAATGTGAACAAGTATTTCATGTCAACTTTACTAAAAATCAAACTGGTAAGCGAACGGTATTTCCACTACTATATATGGCAGACTCGTTACCACAAAATTTTCTTTTTAAAGTTTTTACCTGATATTTTTAAAACGTGGTTTAATATTGTTATTTTTTATCGTACCAGACTGACACAAGAAGCGTTAATTTGTATCTTAGTTTTCAAAATTCAGTGCACATAAGTTTATAAATGAAAGTTAAAGACCTTGTTTGTAAAACGGCAAATGTATGATTTGTTCCATTTTGATAAAATTGATTTTTATGTTCATTTGCCAATAATACCTTGCAATGGCTCATGTTCAAAATAAAAAGAATATCCGTCACAAATTAACGAATCGACGATGTTTATTGGTTTCTTTATTAATTAATGTTAGTCAATATGTGTATTTAAACACTTAACGACTTTTAATGTCTACCAGTTTTGAGACGTACCCCTTTCTTCGTCAGGACATAAGTGTCTACAGTGAGTAAGCTACACCAACATGCAAATATTACAATACACTTTTACCTTACGCATCACCGTAGTATACAAAGTATATACGAACAAAAACATAAATTAGACGAAGGGTTAAAGGGAATGTCGGTAAACACCATGTCCAAACATGCACTAAAATCAGGTTAATAATATTCAGCGATATGTGTGTAGGGGTGACGATTAGGAAGAGGAGGAGCTCAGGGGTCGAATTTAACACGATTGGTTAATTTTTAAATAAAATAGTGGGCTTTATTGAAAAGATATTTGATTAATTATTAGAGGAATATTATTTTTTAATGCTTTTCAATGTAAAATACCTCCATGTTTAATTTATTTTTATTTTTATTTTTATAATGCTATTTTTTTTCTTTATCTTTATTTTACTTAATATTTATTATTTATCAACAATATTTTGAGTTTGTCCAAATTTTTGTATACAAGGACTGGATTTAACTCCCTAGGGAGCTGTTAACATTAACATATTACAACAGAGATGAAGAATAACGATATGGGCAGAATGGTTAATGTTACACAGTGTGTAAAGTGATCACTTAAACCAGCCAAAGACAGTTCATAAGCCCTGTAGATGCCTAGACTTATATATTACCTTATTTAAAATGTTCTTCATCTCTGTTGTAATATGTTAATTATTATTCAAACATTTCATGTGTTCTTTAATGCGAATGTTAAAACTACGTACAGTTTTCCCTCTTTATTATTTTGTAATATCTTTTATCGTGTAATAACATTTATAAAATTAATTTCATTGATTTTTTATAACCGCTCATAGTGAATTATGCATACCTAGTTACCACAACGAAAAACAAGTATTCGATATTTTACTATAATGATTTTTAATTAGACGTAGGAAGAATATTTTTAAATTTTAAAATTTAAATTTAATTTGTTTTTTGCACCACAACAGGCCAGAAGGCACAATTACAGTGGTGCATTATATTACAGAACACCCAGGCTTGAGAAAAACCTAAATTTACCCAAATATTTAATTCAACCCAAATATTTAATATCTAAATTTACTTAAATATTTAATTTTTGGGTTGTATAGAGGGCTGTAAAGATGTAATATATGATTTTCTTACAAAAATATACAATCACTTTATTGAAATCACGGTAATCAGTTTATGCATTCTCTTCAAAATTTGTTGGTTTGTAACCCTTAAGGTTTTTAAAACAAGATATTTTATTGTTAAAACTTATAGTTGTCAGCTTTCTTTTTTAGTTCCTTGTAGGTTGGGTGTTTTATCTTCATTTACATACAAATTGGTTAGGGTAATTTGTGAGCTTTTTAGGTCCACACTTTACGAATATTACAACTGGCGGACCCCTTTGTGTTCTGGTCTACGAGGCTTGATATTGGTAAATCCCAAATAACATTTTATCTCTTTATTTAGACCTTCCGTTGCGCAAACAGCGGTGCCAGCCTTTATTAGACCTGTTTTTATCACTTATTCTTCTGTTGTAAAAAAAAATATTTTTCTTTTTCTTAAATAATACACAAAAAATACTCTATTTCCCCGTGAGAGTAGGCAGAGAGGAAATTTCGCAACTTCAGTTTGTCTTTGCATACGAACCTCATTTTTTCTATACGCATGCATGACGATTATTCCGAATTTCGTTATTTTCATATTTAAGTACTTCTTTAATTTTGTCATGCCGTGTCTTTCTTGATCTTTTTCGTTATCTGCATTTATCAACATTCGCATCGTAAATCCTTTTAGCCGATCTTTTGCTGTGTATTTGCAATATCTGTCATAACCGACGCAGCACTCCTTTCTTGATTGCAAAACTACTGCAAATGTTATAAAGTGGTGATCATCATAGATAAACATATTATTATAATATGTTAGGTTCATAGTCCATTATTAATAACACACGTGCTAAAACGTTTCACTTGAAATAGAGCAATAACCAAAAAAAGCAATATGATTATTTTCTTTAGAATCCACTACAACATATCATGCAACTCTAACAGTATTTTCTTAAAGGAATAACCCGCTAAGCTTTTATTGAGAGGTTTGTCAGCAAGTGGAATAGAGGAGATGTGGAAGGAGGTAACGGAAAATACCCCACAACACCCAGACCAATTGAGAAAACTATTTTTCTTGTTTTTTTATTCGAGAATCGAACCCGTGACGCCAGTTTCACAGTTAGCCGTCTTACCAACTGCGTAATTGCACATACAATATGGAGCATTGTTTTTCAGTACATTCACATCGTCCCTATAATGAAGAAATGAACTACACAGGACGCAGTCAACAGTTCAGTCAGTAAGGCCAACAAGTTCAGTTCAGTCAGTCAGTCCAGCTCAACGAATTCACTCAGTTCCAGCATGTAGTTAAAGTGCAGTCTTTTCAACTTATCATCGACGTAACATTCGCGCAACACAATTCATCCCTTATTCGCCATGTAATAAATAAACATCAAAGAGCGACCTCGTGTCTTCTCTGTCAATCTCTAACTCGGGTAGGAACTTCAACTCTCAACTACCAAAATCCTTCAAATATAAAGCTAATTTTTATACAAAACGGGAAATAAAGCCTTGCCTACAAATATTTGGATTTGGAAACTTGCTATAAAATGTATAGTATAATTTTATTTTTTTTTATAAAATTCAACATTTTTGTTATTTAACTAACAAAACAGTTATTTTCAAGTAGTATTCGATAGATACATAAGTCACACAGTTTGTCGTATTCTGTTATTCAATACTTGTACCTTAGTTTATAAAATACAATATGTATGCAGCGTGTACACTGCACGAACGTCAGAGTATATTGCTTGTCGTTCGTGAGCCATTTGTTGCATTTTATTCAATAAAAGTAAATGAATCTATTGTTTCAGTAATTTTCTTCTCTACATAGGCATTGAAAAGATGAAAAAAAACATAGCTTATTTTTAGGGTTATAATCAAAAATTATTTGTGGAATCTGTTATTTATTTATTTATACTTAAATCATTCAGAATAACATTCCATATTTGTAGATTTAATTATCATAATCATCATCATAAGCCTGTAAGATATAAAGTACTGCTTACAGTAAAGCATCAAATTGAATATAATGTAGCTATGTTTGTACATACAATTATTGAGGGGATGAATAAAATAAAAACAATAAGAAAATTTAACCAACAATGCTATACATATGAAACACGGGATAAAAATAAGATAAAATTACCAATGAGGAGAATAACAGAATTTCAAAACTCATTGTTCAAGGGATTGAAGCTGTACAATGAGTAACCTGAAGAAATAAAGGAGATAGGAAAGGTCAAAATATTTCAAATTAATTTTTAAAAATATGTTAATGAGAAATTTTGATAAAAAAAATATTATGTCATTAAAAGTTTAAATTAGTTATTAAGATGTTATGAACTAACTTAATAAAGCATAAATAATAATTTATAAATAAATATTATACATACACATGTCACAACATTGGTTCAGTAAATGCAGCGAATATATTAAATTGATCATCCGCCTTACGCTTCAAATGTCAGTCTAGAAACATGAAAGTTGTGGCTTGAATCTAAAACGGGCAATGTTAGATTAATTTTTCTTCATACCAACATTTATAGAGAACATTTCATGGACTGGTACTTGAAGCTTGAGACTGATCATCTTACCTTTATGTAACAAAAATGGTCAAGATACATACTCTGCAACCAATGTACCAATGCAGCGCCTTATGTACCATTAGGTGTGGAAAGGGAATATTGACGATAAAAAAATATTTTCAACAAGTACCTCAATAAATATTACACATTACATTTTTTAAGTATTGATTTTACATTTTCTATTCTGGCAACTCATATAAGACTGTCAATATCCCGTTTCTTCCCAAAACCGTCCTTTTTCAAATTCTTGTGCTTCTACCGTTCTGTGAATAATTCACATGTGAAAAGTTGTCTCTCTGATAAATCTTTATCATATACTGCGTCAGCATATTTCGAACAAAGTGAAGTTAGTGTTATACTAACAAGCTAAATTATACAGTTCATAATCATCTACACGATACCGGTATCCACGCTGCAGCAAAGTTGAAGTGCTCCATTTAAGAAACAATTGAAAGGACTTTTAAAGTAAGTAATGATTTTCATACAGTCTACTACTAAACGACAATTCCCTCTGTTATCAGTGATCAATGCCTGAAACGCATTGAACTGACCAAACAACGTTCATGTATGAATAAACAAAAGAAAAAAGTCAAATAATTTTGGTAAGTAGGTATAAGAAAATGTATAAAAGGTGCTCATTATAGGCAGTTTGTTTCACTCAAACGCGGAGCGGTGTAGTGTTCTATAAATTTAGATTATTCTTACGGTATATTACGGTGTAAATCCTTCATTGGTAGGCGACAACACGAACCCTTTCACAGTAAACCGACGCTTACTATGAAGACAAACAATGTACTAACTCTGAAACATTCGGTACCCGCCATTCCATAGAGTGGAAAAAGTTGCCACCCTTTTCTTTACAAAGGTTACGACTTTTACACCAAAAATCAAAAGATTGCTAAATTACATTAAATTTTTTTATAGGGTATATCAATATGATTGATGAACATAATTTTGTCACGGAATATTTGAAATGTTATAATAATATTGTTCTAGAAGAAGAAATGTTCATGGATATCATACTCTAAAGAACCGAGTTGTGGTCCCATGGTAGTATTGTATACTCATGAGTCAAAAGTCAGAGGTCTAAATTTCACTCTACCACAACTCGATTTACATTTTTCCAGCACAAGTTATTTACGACTCTTAATAAATGGTCTGTAAATTTAAATCATTTTGTTATTTTTTAAATTTTAATTTAAAAAATCATTAATGGTACATGTTTTTTTAAAATTCTATACAAATCTACCTTTATACATCTAGTAAATGCTATAACTGTAACTCTCCAAAAAAAGAGACTAACTTTTGTGCTTGGAGAGTGACCTACACTATTGTAGTTATTTATTTATTAGAGTTTATATAATTTTGAATATACAAGTACATAATGAAAAACAGATAATAATTAATGCAGTTTTTTACTCGTTAAAAAAAAAAAGAATTCATTTATAGATACATTAGTATAGATATATATTAAATACTCAAGTATTTCTCTTTATTTAAAAAAAAAAAATGTTTCGTTATCTTTGAGTTTAAATATCAGTCGTACAATATATATGTATGTTATGATTATAATATTGAACAGAGGCCCAAGTACCATTTTATATTATAAATACTCGTAATACAACATGTTATGTTTGCAAAACGTTGAAAAAGGTTACAATTACGTAAAACTAAAATTCAATTAAATTATTAGCAAACATATTATATCTTAACTGTCTATCCTCACTGGGTATGGTTAATACCTTTTATAAAGTAGGCAGCTTTTATTTATTTTTAAATAAAAGAGCATATTTATGTCGTAGGGTAAGTAATGATTTAAATATGGAAATCGTATATAAAATAAAATAATAATTAAAAATCTTACAAAAATTATGAAACTGAAAAAAAAATACGGAAAAAAGTCCAAGAAGTTACAAACCCATAGAAAAATAGTAGAATTCAATAATCAAATAACTCTTTTGTATATTAAACAAATCAATTACTTTTTCCATCTATGTCTGAATATTTTCTGTGGTTTTTGTAATTTTTTTGTCAATTCTAGTCAAAAAGATCGAATCAGAAGTTTTTTTTCTACAAATTTACGTATTGTTTAATATTAATTTTCAGATTGCATGACTTTTAACATCATGAATTAAAAGTTTTGTACAATAGAATAAAATATTATATTTTAAAATAATTAAATTTGAAAAAAATATCCTTGAGCCCGAAACATTATTTAAAATCACGAAAATAAAAAAAATATTTAAAACCCAAAATACACATAACCTATACTAAATATAATTTAGTTTTTAAAAGAGATTTCCAATGAATTCACGTTAAAATAGTATTGTTTTATTAAACTTATTTTAAAATTCCTTAATTTCAATTTAAAGTATATTTTTTATTATTTTTATACGTAACAAGGTTGTTTAATTAAAATGAAAGAATTATCATAATTTTGAATAAATTTCAAGAGATCTAATTCACAGCACCTGTAACTCAATTGATATAAAATATCAGGCCAAAAACACTTCATTTTAAAATTGAATAATAATAAACATTATTTTAGGTATGTCAAATATCAGTAGACAAGACTAGATTACACTTCACGGGAAGTAATGAATAATTATCTGAACATATTTTTAACAATATTTTGTCCCTTATTTTATTGAAAATGTGTTTTTGAAAAAACATTTTAGTAAACAACTCAAATAGTTTGGTTATTTTTAGGTATGAGCAGAAAAAAATATTCGTAACCAAAAAAAATACTCAAATTCGAATGTTCCTATTACACCAATTTATTTTCAAAGAAAAATTTCGAAAGGATGTGATGTCCAATAATGTTGAATGTCCAAAATATACAGAAAAATGTAGAAAATTTAAACCTTACACCAGAAATACTTTAAACATGTGGTAAAAAAATAAAGAAGAGGAAAGGTCACTAGCAAAAGTAGTCTGAGCCAACCGACAAGCATCAAACGCACCCATTACTGAAAAATAGGCAATGTACTTGGGAGTGACATTCAATCCCGTTTTAAGCTTCGATAAACACACTAAACGAGTTTGCAAAATAGCTCAAAGATTAGCAAGAGCATTAAACGTAATAATTACCGAAACAAATGAAAAGAAAGATTCTTGCAATAGCAGTACAGTCAATTATCATGTATGCGCCACCGATTTGTCAGGGTGCACTCAGTCGAGAGTACTGCAGGGAGATGATAAGGAGTCGACATATAGTTTTGACTGTAAGAGTATGCTGCGTAAATAGGACCATCTCTAAGGATGCCGTACAGGTGTTAGGGGAATGATCCTGATTGATCTACTTGCAGAAGAGCGTGAACGAATATTCCGCCAATTATCGAAGAGATCGAACGGCAGAAGAGAAAGACGATTCTTAAAAGATGGCAAGGTAAACGGGACACCTCTCCAAAAGGTAAATGGACGCACATGCTAATTAGGGACATTAAGGGTTGGGTAAACCGGAGGCATGGCAAAATTAATTTTAGAATGACGCAGTGCATGTCTGGGCACGGGGTTTTCCTCCACAAAATTCAGAAATCCTCGACGGAGGCATGTATGTAATGCAAGACAGAAACCGACGATGGCAAACACAGTCTCTTTGTCTGTGAGAAATAATGCGGAGAGCGGGATGTTTTAGGCCCTTAAATGGGCTGAAAATTTGACGCAGACTGCATTGGAGAATACATGTAACATCGTAAGAAGCTTCATGGAGTTCAAATTATTGAGAAAGGAAATGGATGAAATGATATTGACACCACTTCCTGTACAGGCAGCAAGATGGAAATATGTTATTCTGACAAATTTGCGGACTCAGGTAAACCGTAAGGTAGGAATCGGCTTATAAAAGAAGACGGGGTTCTCTAAATCATTTGAATAAATGCATGTGATAACAAAGTACATTGTTTTACTTCAATTAGAAATTTTAAAAGCTAAAATTTTATTTATTTGTTTATGTAATCACTTTGTAAAGCGCCTTTGAGGTATTACGTTACGAAAATAGCGCTTTATAAGTTTTATAAGTTATTCATAATAATCATAATAAAAAAGGGGAAATAAAAGAATTAATATTTTTTAATTATTTTTTATAAAAGTGTATTTTTAAAACAAAACGTAATTATTTTGTAAATGGAAACCCAATTTTAAAATGAATTGCTGAACTTTTATGCAGAAAAATTATCAACACACATAAAAAAATATTACTTTCAAATTTTTTTACAGACCAGCTGAGGGTGGCCATTATACATTGTATTTGTTCAACGTAGTTAATAATAACGAAAAAACCAACATTATAGAAATGTCGCATGAATATTCAACATGAAAATAAGCTTTAAGGTATTAATTATTTGAATCAGTAGTCATAAACTGGAGAGGTTTTTTTATATTTAATGAACATTCAGATATAAAAAAATAAATGTTAATGCTCAGTTACGCACAAAGTAAAAACTTAAACAACATTTTAATCCGTATAAATTATCGTACATTTGACTGTTCCCCTTTCTGCATCCAGTAATGCATTGCGAACTGCGTATTTTACCGTCTCAGGGCAGGTACCTGAAGCATAGGACTGAGGACCTTACCTTTGATGTAACAAATTGATATAAATATGCTGCGATTGAAGTGCCAATACAGTGCTCTATGCACCACTGGGTGCGGAAATGATGATGATGATATTGGACTGTCCCTATACTGGCGGCATCTAAAGTGTATGACCGAGTATCTTACCTTTATTTGACATATTGAAAGGGATTTTGAGTATTAGTAACGAGAAAATGTTTAAAAAGGCTATAAAAAAATGGATAGTGGAGCTAGGTAGAAGTAAAATGGATTGTCTCATTCGCCCAAACCAATATTGAATCAATCGCTCCACAAGTGGATAGCTTATGTTAGGTTTTTGTTATTTTCATTGTGGGTTTTGTAGTATAAATAAAATAAATGTACATATATACCTTGTTTTTAAAACAGTGCATATTTTGTTAATTATCTTTGTTTATTAAGTTGTTTATTCTCTAATGTAAAAACATTTCAAAAAAGTGTATTGTTAAAGGTCCTCGGCACGAATAACCCCAGTGAGGACACATTATTTTTATTATTTATTATTGTTGGCAAGAGAAAAATATGAATAAATAAATTAAATATGTTCGAGATACGCTGCAATTGTACAATAAATGAAAATGAACATGATTTTTCATCCGATTTACTCCACAAATATTTTTTCCTCAAAGTTGCCCTTTTCTTTTGCAACCACTAATGAAAATATTAGCTTATGAAGGTAAATTACTGAAATATAATACTGAAAACAACATGTCAATCAATATTATAAAGACTGGTCTAATATTGATAGTGAACATTGTTTTTGATGTGTCTTTAAATATTAAGGGGAATTATGTAGTGAATGTCTCGTGTGTTATCTTAAGTTTCGTGGTCCTTAACACACTACCTTGTGTGCACACATACAAACATTGTGTGTATGTACATTATATACTTATCGAACCCATGTAACATGTAAACTAGAACAAAAGGATGCTTTCAAAGCCTACGTAATGTTATTCTAGTATATTATATTATGGAGTATTAATTGAAACCTGAAACGTCCCGTTATGTGTAAGTAGCGTCTAATGATTTGAGGATAATTAAATCTGGTCTCCATTCACATGATAATGTTATACAAGTACAAAAGTATTTTAATATGATGAACTACCACGCACGAGGTTGTTTGTATGCTTTATTTTAATATTTAAATGAAACAAGGCGTAATAAATTAAATGTATGTTTTGATAAGGAAATTTGGTATAATATATTAATTTCAACAACATATAAATATATATATATATATATATATATATACACTATCTTCTGAATAAAGATAGATATATAAGAAATAATTAGTTTAAGCACTAAATTTTTGATTTTGCATCTTAAATAATCTACCTTATTAACTGAACCACTTAATTTATTTTTTACAAGCGGACCCAACAGACGTTGTCCTGCCCAAACGTAAGCTTTCCTGCTATTAGTTTGGAAAAAGACTTTTAATTTATAAGTAGGTACCTAGGTACTTGTTTGTGTTTCAATTCCAAAACTAAAAATTGTTAATATTGAATATAAGTATGTACCTAGGAACTTGTTTATGGTTGAATTCCAAAACATAAAATATATATTTTTTTTAAATATGGCATTATTTTTGCAAACGTCAAACTCCGGTATTCTCACCAACAGAGTGGTATACTTATGCAGGAATACGATTTTTAAAAATGAATAGAATTTCTGTTATGTTAAAAATCCGATTGGAATCCATAAAAAGCAAATGTTGTTTATAAAAATACAAAAATAAACTTTTATTACACACAAAAAAAAACATCTTTCCAATTTTTGTAAATGCGTTTTCCTCGAATGCAACCCTGGTAGATTGATGAATAAAATATGTATGCTCCTAACTTCTTTTTTACATATTAAATTGGAGATGTTAATATCTACGAACACGCACAGTGCAAAGATCTATATTTATCTGAAAACCGCACGTAAATCGGTTAAGCCGTTTAAGGGGAGTTTGGTGACATCACACGTATAGAGGAATTATATATAAATATATATATATATATATATATATATAAAGATAAAATAACCTCATTAATGTAGACCATTTTCTAGTTCCTTTTATTTTATATTCTTCCAACTTTATACGGAGCGGAAACAATGATTCTGATCAAACAGGCATCTTATAAGTATTTGCAAGTGCACAGAGAAGAAAAAGCCGCGTTGTTTCTAATAACACTAAGATATTGATATAAGAAAGGATATTTTGTTTAAAATTAAAATGCGCAGGTCACCTAGTGTAGGTGTTTGACGATATATGGATGAAGCGTGCTTTTTGTAAGACTGAAAAATACGAGGCCCCAAAAACGCCTACCAATTCAAGATGATATTTAGTGGTTTGCTTGGACAAAGTGTATAAGAATAAGGAGAGAATAAGAGAGTGGAGGAGAGAGAAAGAGGTATTATGACAATAAATATATCATATTAATAAAAGCGGTGATTATTTTGTCATAAATATGCACAGTTTATTTATCATTAATTTTATACATAAGAACTGCTGTTAAAATGCGTGAAAAAATATGCATGTTGTCAAAAAGACAGAGACCCGTATTTGCTTTTACCCTATAAGCTGAAACTACACCTTAGAAAATAACCCCACTTAGCGTGAGGCTTGTTTATTACGCCACCGGGGCAAAATTTTCCACAAGATACGAAAGACGAAGGAAGCGAGGCGGAAATAATAAAAGGACAAGGATGTTTGATCCTTCGAAGAATATCCCGCTTAACCTATTGTGAACATATTTAAAGATAAGTCTCACATTAAGCTCGCACTATTTGAATACATAAATGTTTTCAGACAAAATTATTTAACATTTTTTGTATATAATGCAAACATCTTGACTAAATTTTAATTGTCATTTAAATTATCAGTAACCAATTTACATTGAACTCGCTCAAATTTCTTTTTAATTTGGGGTAAAACCCTTTGATTTATTGTTTTTATTTATTTATTATCATATTTTATGGTTTTTTTATTTAAAAATTTTCCAGCAGTAACTCGACATTAAAAAAGTAAATGTTTTCAGTTCTTTTTCACAGTTTATTATTAGTTATTATTACTTTTGATTGTAAATTGTAAGTATCTTTATGGTAAAAACATTTATCAAAATGTTTGTTTTTGGGCATTTGAATTGTAAATGTCCGCTTGTAACTTTTTTTAAAGAAACTTAAAATAATTTATTTTATCTTCCGTTGTTCCAAAAATGAAATTCGAGAACCTCTCCAAACGAGTAGATTTTAGGAAAAGTAAAATTAAGATAGAAATTTCAAACCATACAGGAGTAATTTATAAGAAATTGTATTCGGTTCATCCCCTGGGATCCTGTCGACCCCACAAGACAAATTTGCTTCTACCTATCTAAGGCAGCTCCGTGTATAATCAGCTACCACAAGCTTAGAGCTCATTTAAAAACCATTCTAACGTACGTACAATTCCATACACTTATCCAAAAGAAACAAACTCTAGCAAGATGTGATTCTTTACCAAATGATTTTGAAACTCCCCTTCAACTCAGTGCTCTAAGTAAACTTCGTTATTTTACCAAACCTTGATGTAAAGGGATAAAACACTTATTTCTAAACAACCCTTGTCTGTTGAATTGAAAGCTGTACAAAGTACTGCATAGTAATTATTGTTTACAAATTCTCTTCATCCCTGATTTAAAAATCAATTTATTTAATGATTATATTCCAGAATAATTTATTTAATTACTGCTTAGTTTAAGTTTAAAAAATAATGATTCAAAGTTGACTGAAGAAGAAAGTAAAGAAACATGTAAAATATGTTTTTGTCATAATTGTAAAACACAACGTTTATTTATTGAATGCCCTCAAAACAACGTTTATGCATATTTACATATAATTTAAAACCTTTTTTTTTCAATTTGATTTCGATCGCTTTAACCTTTGTTGGTGACTCTTTGATCTCCCTTATATTACCGGCTTAAGAAAAACTTAATGCTCCGTCTCCATGTGGGGTTCGGACAAAACATACACACTCCGACAGTATTCGCAGAGATGGTAAGATGCGATCAAAATCACTTTGATACTCAGTCGTAAATTTATGATATAAAGGTGTAGAATATAAAAGACTCAGATTTACAAGCTGCAAATAGCAATGACTGTGAAACAGTATGATTCCTAAGTACATAATGTCGCACAGATACCCAATAAAATCACATCAATCCTGAAGATCCAAAATACCGAAAAAGAGTTCGAACGATACACTCCACACTAACCAAAAAAACCTCATTGTGCATTTGACCGTGCAACTGCGCTGTAAAAGTTAAAGGAAAAATACATTGTTTTTCTAAATATTAAACAATCTTAACTACACAGCACGCTCCACTTCCCTTAAAGGTAGGCAGAAAGAATAAAATAACATATCACTATGTCTTTGCGTGTGGATTTTGCTTCCTCGACATTCATTGATCTTATCATGCACGCGTGCCGATTGTTCCGACTTTTGACATGTCCACCTTCTAGTGTTTATTGGATTTGGTCATTCTCTTTTTTCATCAATTCTCGGTCTTTCTCTTTTTCTGAATCCATCAACTTTTGCACCGTAAATCTTTGTTGTCGTTTTTTTGCCGTACACTCGATCTTCATGTCCAAACTAACGCAGAACTCCTTTCTTGAGATTGTCAATAATGCTTTTCTCAGTTTTACACAATGCACGAATCTCGATATTTGCGCACCTAACGTGCGTACTTTGACCACACATTTGCATACACATAAAAAAAAAATCGTTTTTATAATTACTTCTATTTGCGTTTATATTTTTATATATCATAGAATTATATATTTTGTTAAATGTGGCATTTATGTATTTATAAAAATGAACTTTCAATTGCCGAGATTTTTAGCAGCTGAAGTGCATTATATATTTTCATTTTCCGGAAGCTTGTCAATTTCTTTTAAGTTGAAAACATAGTCATCTTGCTACTTAGAACCCGAATAAAATAAAGTTGTGCAATTTTCTCGACTTCCGTTTAGTAATAAGTAAGAACTCAAGTTAGGTATTCTAAACTTTGATAACTGCTAATGGCGAGGAAATAGAGTTTTACTACTTTCTATAGGTGCTAATGTTTTTTTCTAATTGTACGTGTTATCGCTTATGTTAAAGCAATACAATGACACCTTTGTTTTTTGGTCAGATGACTCAAGTTTTTAAATGAAATAAATATTTCGGTATGTATTTACCGTTTACTTACAGGGTGCAATAATGTTAATGATAAAAATGTATCCTTACTATTGAGGTGTTAAAAAATAATTAGCTATTTTTGGATTTATTTCTTTCAAACAGTTATTTACTTATAATTCTCTAGTTTTGATTTAACAACAATGTTTTGAGTTCGTCCAAAATTTTTCAAGACAAGGACTGGATTCAACCCCTCGAGAGCTGTTAATATTACATACAACAACCGAGATGAAGAAAATTTTAGAGAAGGGAGTTTCTCAACTGTCTTTGTATATTAGTGTATAGGTAACTATGATACATATTATCTATTTTTTTCGAATAGAACGATCTTCTTCTTCTTGTGCAGCCTTATTCTCTCCACTGCTGAATAAAAGCCTCTTCCAAACGTCTTCATTCCTTCCTATCACCCGCTTTCATCATCCACGTTTTACCAGCAATAGAGGCAATGTCGTCGACTCATCTTTTCTGTGGCCTTCCAACACTTTTTTTGTTTGCCCGCGGTCTCCACTTTATTATTTTGGGTGTCTACTTGCCATTATTTTGCCTCGCCAAGTGTCCTGCCCACTGCCATTTCAATTTCGCAGCACGATCCATGATATCCACGACTCCGGTTCGGCGCCTTATTTCTTCATTTTTTATTTTGTCTCTTAGACATACACCGAACATCTGTCTTTTCACGGATAATATAAAGATACGAATGCAAATAAAAGTAAGATCTATAAATTTAAGAAAAAATAAAATTTTGAGTGTGGTAAAACTATGTACAATAGAAGGGCAAATGTCAAAATTCATGCATTGTGTAAGACTGAAATAAGCTTTATCGACAAAACCCAGAAAGGAATTCTGCGTTGGTTTGAACATGTAAAGCAAATGGATGGCAAAAGAACAGCAACAATCATTTACGATGCAAATGTTGATGGATTCAGAAAAAGAAAAATACTGAAATAGACATGGTTTGATCAAATGCAACAAATACTTCAAGATGGACTTATTAAAAGTAGGAACAATCGGCACGCGTGCATGATAAGACTTATTTTTTAAGGAAGAGGCGTGATTTGTGTAAGTTAAGATTGTTTGACATTTGGAAAAACAAAATATTTTAAATGCTTAAACGATAAAATAACTAACCTAAATTGCATAGTTCAACCCTGATTTAAGTTACTATGAGACATTTATCATCGTTGCTCAGGGATGGAGTCAGAAAACCGCTGAGATGACTTGTGTTAAGCTCTTGCTTGGGGTCATCTTTCAAGCACCAGTAACGCTTATTCTTACATTTAATTATAATAACCTTACAGAATAACGAAAGTACTGCTTAGTTATTATTTACTAACTGTATTTCTGCGATATACATTACACGTTATTAAAGAGTGTTTATAATTATTGTATGATGTGAATATGTTTTAACTTGAATTATAAAAATAAAACTTTTATTTTATTGGTTGGTTGGAAGAAATTGCAGTTTGGTAATAAGCCCGCCAATGTACAATTAATATTATGTACAAAAAGTTAAATAGATAAAAAAATATTTTTTTTAATAACGAGTTTTTACTGTACATGTGAAAATACGTACTACGTATTTTGTTTTGTTTGAGACAAAAGGATTCCTAAAATAAAAAGAAAGTTTAACAAATAATAACTTTTATCACTAAACCTTTTAAAACTTATTTCCTCTTTTTGTAATTTTGATTTGTTTCTGTAATTATGCAACGATAAATTAAATAGGTTTAACAATACGTTATATTTTCTTCTTTTTTAATTCTTTTTATTCAATTTTTTGTATGTTTATTCAATTTTTTGTAGATGTAAATTGTACATTGGCGGGCTTCTTGCCAAATGGAAATTTATTCCAACCAACCATTTAAATGTTAAAGTTTTATAATTTAATTTGCAAAATATATTTGATAGAAAATAAAAATAAAATAGCCAAAGATGTACACGCATGTGAAAAATTGTATTGGTATATAAATTACCTTAAGTCAAATTTATAACTCAACGGGTTAAGTAAATAAAGAGGAAAAGAGGAGAGATTTAAGAAGAAAAAAGAGATGTATCTTCCCGTATATTAATGGTTAAAGCACTGCCTTACGCAAATAAATACTTTATAATTAAATTTCAAACATAATATTTGTTTTAATTTAAAATTGTCTTCTGTTTAAGAGAGTACAACTTTTTTTATTAATTTTTAAGAAAACTCTTTTAACATTTTTTTTAACCAAGTTACTACGTGAATCTAAAGTTTAACACATAGTATTGAAAAGTGTCTACAAGTAGAAAATTAATCTGAAAAAAAATCCTTTGAAATAACTGTTTATTTATTTACTAAAATGCTGTAATGAAAATAATTATACATGTCATTATGTCGAATTAAAAAGAAATCAGAATCCCAATTTCATTAAAATCATCATTTTTTCCGATTTCTTTTATGGTAATTAAAAATTCGTCATCCTTTAGTAAGCATTTTAAGACATCGAAATGTATTTAACATAACTAATTTGAAAAATTTCAACGACATTTAAATTTTTATACAAATTTATCCAAAAAAATAATAATAACAGAAATCACATTAATAATATTAGAACTGGTAAACTGTATGGAAAAATTACAATCGAGAAAGTAAGAAAGGTGACGAAAGACAAAGTGTGGGACGTGCAAGGAGCCTTTATGAGTGGACAAGGATGCACGGATCAAATTTTTGCGCTGCGAATGCTAACGGAGAAGTTTTTGTCAAAAAATCAAAAACTATTCTGCGCATTTGTCGATTTGCAAAAAACGTATGATAAAGTAGATAAAATGAAATTGTGGGGCGTGTTGGAAAAGTATGGAGTAAACAATAAACTTATACGTGCAGTATCGTCTCTCTATGAGGAGAGTTCAGCGTGTATAAGAGTTAATGGGGGATTTACATCTTGGTTTGCGATCTCAAAAGGCGTGAAACAGGGATGTGTAATGTCACCATGGTTGTTTAATATATACATGGACAACTGTATGAAAGAGATAGAATGTATGGGTATTGGAGCAAAAATGGATAATTTTTCAGTAAGCTGCTTGTTGTATGCTGACGATGCAGCTCTGTTAGCAAGCAGCAAGGCTGATTTGCAGCAAATAGTCTCTAGAATGTATGATGTATGCCTGGAGAGCGAATTGGCGATGAACGTAAGTAAGTCTAAAGTGATGGTATTTGAAAGGGATAGCGAGGTTACTGACTGCATAATAAGTGTTAACGATGAATGTCTCAAGCAAGTAGAAGAATTTATGTATCTGGGAAGCATGTTTTCAAGAGATGGAAGAGTAGAAAAAGATGTTGAAAGAAGAGTGAATGTGGGCAACAAAATGAACGGAGCACTAAGCACAGTAATTTCTAATAAAAATATGTCAATCGAAGCTAAACTGGCAGTGCACAACGGAGTTTTAGTCCCAACACTTATGTATGGAAGTGAAACATGAAACTGGCAGAGGAAGGATGAAAGCCGAGTGAACGCGGTTGAAATGCAATCTCTTAGACGAATGTGTAGGAAATCAATGTTTGACAGGGTTACGAATGATGAAAGGCGTGAGTGTAAATCTGAGACAAGTATAATTGATAAGATTAAGAAAGGGTCTCTGAGATGGTTTGGTCACGTAGAACGAATGGACGACGAGAGAATGGTAAAACAAGTTTATATGGCAAAAATGAACGGCAACGTTAGACGAGGACGACCAAGGAAGACGTGGCATGATCAGATAAACCAAAATCTTAAGTCTGGTCATGTCAAAAGCAGACAGAACCGAAGGACATGTATGTCAAGATGTATGAATGTGGAAGAGGCTAGGATTGTATGCCAGGATAGACGTGTGTGGCGGTCCATTCTCTCTGCCTACCCCTATGGGGAAATGGCGTGATGGTAGTAGTAGTAGTAGTAGTAGAACCGGTAAAACAATGGACTTTAAATGTTGTATGAATTTCCCAAAGGATACTGAAAAAAAATCACACAAAATAACATAATATCGCATTTGTTTAGGCAATCTCGCATTATTCAGAATAAACACCAGTTCACATGCACATGAAATTAAAAGAAAAATAATTTCTGCTTACAGTAAAAATGTTATGTGTATTCACTATTCACCACAGAATAACAATTTAATTTTTTGTTGTGACTTAACACTTTTTTTTTCATTTTGCCCCGTTTAAATAAGCTGTGGTTTTAATTTCATGGACATAAAAACGCGATTATTACACTTTTATACGGGACATAAAAATGAAACACAAATATTTATTAAGTTAAACTTGCTTATGGATGCCCTTAGGGAGACTGGTGGAAGGATGTACCTACCTGATTCCGGACAGGTAAGCAAGCGTGCACACTTTAATGTTAAATCATAAATTCTGCGGTCGGGCGTAGGTACTTGGATGGTATAGCGTGGTAGGTAGCTACTCCGTACTATTCTGTTAGAAACTTCTTTGTACAATGGTCACCGTAATTTTTGAACCACAGAAGTATTTTTTTCAATAATTCGATCAAAAGATTGGAAAAATCCTATATTCTCAAATAAGCTTTTTATTATCCGCGTATGTGGGAGTACTCAGATGCCGAGTTCAGTATAAAAAAATATTGAGGCAAATGCACTACTCCCGAAAATCGTTTTATTGGCCGATTTCACTCATACGAAAAAAAACATTTTATTTTCATTAAACGCCTTATTTTTTGATAAACCGAGATTTTTATGTAATTTCACTCTTTCATTGTTTTATTCGATGTAAATTTGGCAAATTGTACGGAAGACCAATTTTTGATACTGCCATTCTTCCTTACGACCATATATTATATATTGCAATTGCGCAATTGGTAGAAAAATCTGTTTTCATTTATTTGTAAATTCATTTTCTAAAATCAATTTCCATAATGGTATTATGTATTAATTCAATAAAATTAGATTTAAATTTGTCAAAATAGAGACGGAAAACATTATGACATGTCATTGGCTGGTTTAAGTGGTCACTTAACGCGCTGAATAACATCATTCTGCTTATGTTTAAACACCTAAATTTCCTTAACTTTTCAGTATTTTTACTGTTATATGGAAAAAGAGTTGATAATTTTATAATGTGGATGAGATTTAACCGACTGAACCAATCACCTAGCAGGCAACGCCTGAAAACAATTTTCTGAATTTTGTACTTTTTCTTTTACCAGTTAATGTTTTGAGTATGTCAAAATGTTTGCAGACAGGCTGAATTTTTTCCCTTATCCAGCTTGTCAAAAAGAAATACTTAAAATAATGTCGCTTAATAACATGAATTTAGATTATTAGTACCTTTATTTAGAAAAATCACTTTGCTCTGACGCCCGGAATGCTAGTAGTATGAACGCCGATTACTAACACTATCAAAAAGGCATCAACATTTCTCTTTGATGATAAAAGACAACACAACATTTTTATTCAGTTCACTCTCAGAGATATTAAGCTCTTTTTAAAAAAATAATTTAACCTCCATTCTACATATATTCTAAAATACGAATTTTCTCATGAAATATTGTTATGTTGAATCATTTTTAAAACCAATATTTCACCTTAACTGATTCAGAAATCTATCCCATGACCTCTCAAACATGGTACACAAACGCGCCAACCACTCAACTACAAAATGAGCTTATCTCCACTCGATTTTCTTCTTTAGAATTTAAATCTGAGATCAAACATTTTGTCCAAAACAATTGACTAGGATTCTGGCTCGGGCACAAACACGGAAAAAAGTTACGTTACAATTTGTTACTTCACTAAATAAATCGAAAGTTAACAAAATAACGTTTTTTATTATCATCTTGTTTATTGGTAGGGCAAGCAAAATTTTCCTTCCATTTTTTTGATTTACAACTCGGATAATGGCAAAATGCAACCAAAAACGTTAATATGCTGAAAAACTTCTGAAGGTCAATAACAATAGATTTGGTCATTTAAAAAACAATCCCAATATTCTACAAATATTTTTTTTATTCACAAAAATGTGTAAAAAGTGGTTATAATATTTTAGTCGCTGCCGTACATCTGCATCTACTACCTACCACTGTGCATTAATACTCTTCTCTGTTTTGTTAGTCTAGCGGGGTGCTTTGCATAATTAACAACGGAGAAAAATGAAGACTCAGTTTATCGAATTACAAGGTGTGCTTTATAACTGACTCAGTTTAGCTACGGTTAAGTTTGATTTTTTTATCATAATCGAAAGTTCAATACACTTTTAAAAAAATTGTAACGGATTTTTTTTTTTATTTCCTCCCCACTATTTTTTGTAATAATATAAGATTTTTTTCTATAATAGCGCTGTCATGTCAAAGACATTTTATTTACATAAAAAAGAAAAAAGTTTTAACTAACCAAATCAAAATAACAGAAAAAGTAATAAAAATACTAAAGTAAAAAACTGTTTTCTTTACCTCTAGTAAAAGAGCAAAATTTTCTTGGTAAACCATAAATAATACGAGAAATCTCAGAAAAGTGCAATGAAATAAACGAGATTGAATCCGGAGAAATTGAAAAGCGTAATAAATTGAGTGAATTATCCTTAAAAATGATATTTTACTTGTCTTGAAAATCGTAAATTATCATCTTCTACAATGCTCAGCGGATGAGAACAATGAATCAAAATTCTCCAAAAAAACACTAAGCATATCTTTTATCGGGATTTTCGTGCTAACAGTCGTTGAAAATAGCTGGGAAGAAAAATTGTGGCGATTAATAACATCTTACATAGACATTAATGCCATATTTTTCATCATTAGATTCGACTGAGCTTGAGAAAAAATGCAAGGTGAAAGAATATTAGTTTCTATGAAAAATATTTGCTTTTAGGTACCTTCTCTTTTGTCTTTGTCTTATTTTCTGGTATGTGTTAGATTTTTTATTTTAACGATAACTTTGTAAAAGAACAGTACATCACCGCTAAATACATCTATGTTTATAAAACTGGGTTAAATATCGTCAGTACATTATTTTTTAACCATTGTTGGAGTCCTAATGGGGGATATTAACTATTTACTTACGGACTTTTTGAACACATCACAGAGTTATATCCTTTTTTGAACAAAGTACTTACAAAGCAACCCTTTCTTATTTCTTTATTTGCGGGAAGACTGATATTTAATAGTTCGAGTTATTTATTTATTTTATTTATTACTTTATATTATTATATTATAAATATTCAAAATTGTTTGAATAGCTTTGTTAACACGGCTGATATTAATTTAACATGTGCAACATTTATTGCACTGCCTATGTTTTTGAAATCATAATGTATACATAAATATATAGATATATATCTTTTAAATTTCCCGCACTAAAACAAGCCCGTTTGTAGCCACAATATTATATCACAATATGTTTTGTAGTGAAGAACTGGATTCAACCCCCTTGGGAGTTATCAATATTAATATTTGTTATTATCCCTTCAATAAAATGTAAGTTTATTGTAATTTATTAAAAATATAATAAATTTAATTTAGCAAAAAGCTATTGAAAAGAAATATTAAGTAATGGTTTCATGTAAATTTCACTATTTTATTTTAGAAACAAATCTCTGAAAATCAGATTGTATCTTAAAAAATATTTTTGGTTGTTTGAAAATAAAATTGCTACTTGACAATAGGTCTTCCAATGTACAAACATGTAGATATGTATAAAAAATCAAATACGAAAAACAAAAACAGTTATTAACTTCTAGTTCACGTCGAATTGGAATTGAATTATATATAGCAAGCGGTAAACGCAATTTGAATTTACATTTTTGTTTTTCCAACACAACTTGATTATTTCGACAAAAGTTTGAATACCGTAAACATAATATATCTAAAGTGCGTTCTTTTATTGGATATTTATGAACGTGATACAGACACAGTTCAGCAAGTTTGTGATTAAATCATGATGGAAAATTTCCAATATATTTTCCGCTGTCGATATTCACCGAAGTCAATTTTGCTTGAAGCTATAACTTTATTAAAATGAATATCTAGAATGCAGTTAACTGGAAAATGCGTGCAGTGAGGCAGGTGTGAATACTTGTTTTCTTCATTTATAAATCTTCTTTGATTATTTTTGGCTAACATTACTGTTTAACTATTATTTAAATGCATGTCAAACTAAAAAATATTTTTATTCTTATAAAATCTTGTTTTTCATATTATTATAATAATTATTATTGAGGATTGTTTACAAAGCGCCATTTTTGTGAAAATCACCCCAAAGACGCTGTACAGTAAATATCTCAACATGTGTCGCAGCTATAAAGCGCATGGACGGTTAAGATTTTAGTTTTCCATTTCCAATTATAATATAAGTTCATAACAGACAGGATTTTACATGTTTCAAAGATTATGAGAAAGCATTTGACAGGATAAAACATTTTAATTTGATGGACATGTTGAGGGAGTGTAATAAAGACACCAAAGATCAAATTTTTATCCAAAACCTATACTGGTACCAAACAGCTGAAATCAGACGCGGAAAAAAATATCAGATGCGATACCCATTCAGCGGGAGTACGACAAGGTTGTATCCGGTCCTCTTTGCTTTTTAACTTGTATTCTGACTATGTTCTTAAGAAAACGTTGAACAACAATGAAAGAGGCCTGAAGATCAATGGAGTTGTAATCAATAATATCAGGTACGCCAACGACACTGTTTTGCTGTCGGATACCATTGCCGATCTTCAGGAGTTGATAAATAGTGTGGATGCATTTGGCAAACAGCTGGATTTAACAATTAGTACTGGCAAAACAAAATGGATAACATTTGCCCTCCTTAATTACTCCACATTTTCTCTCAAATTAAACTACTACTACTACTACTAGGTAGGCAGAGAGAATGGACCACCACACATGTATATTACGGCATACATTCTTAGCCTTTTCCACATTCATACATCTTGTCATACATGCCCTTCGGTTTTGTCTGCTTTCGAGATGACCAGACTTAAGATTTTGGTTTATATGATCATGCCACGTCTTCTTTAGTCGTCTTCGTCTCACGTTGCCGGTCATTTTCGCCATTTCAACTTGTATTTTTAAGTTAATTATTTTATTTTATTGTTTATAAAGCTTTCTTTTGAATACGATTTAATACTTAAAGAATAATATATACATGGTTATTTCATTAATTTCTTCTTCCAAAATCAAGTTTAAACGTCTAAAAAACATACTTATTATCTGTTCTAAAACGATTCTATTAGATTGGTATACGGAAAATATCTTAATCTTCTGGTTCACCCCATTTTTTCCAATCTTTCATGTCTATTTTTAATGTGTGCATACATATTTATCATTATTTATAAACATGTCGGCCTTAAACCAGGTTGTACCTAGTAAGGCAGACTAGACATGATCCAGAGAATTCTTTTATCTAAGTGAGTAAGTAGTAAATGAAGAAATTGTTATTTTTGTTAGTAAACCAAGATTATTTTTATTATTATTTTGCTAATTTATCAGAAAAAATGTAAATTAAAAGATATTTATTATTACTTTTTATATCTTCAAACTTGTGAAATTAATTTACTTTCCTAGATAGTACTGAAAACCAATAAACTGATCGATTGCACGTAATTGAATACGAAACATTAAAAATATAGACATCGTGAACGCAAAACCAATAACGCAATACTGAAGCAGTACTTCTGTGGAATAATATCTTCATAGTATTGTTTTGGCTTCCTTCCAAGAACTCACGTAGGTGCTACTAATAATTCAACGTCATAATAATGAACTGCTTATTTCAAAGAGAAAATATAATTGGTGCTTATTTGATGGAGCTCAACTTTTCAATTGCATCAGAATAAAAACTGTTTTCTTGATTTTATTTCATTTGCTTTCATGCTGTGTACAATGTACAATGTTCATTTATATATTTTTATGAATTGTGGTTTCTTAGTTCTGCAAATATTGTTATTTTAATAACGTGAGAATATTTTCAGAGCATAAGAGCATGCTTAAATTACGATTTTTCGATCCTCTAATTGAACATTTCCTAAAATTCATTTTATTAAGATGGAGTAAATAAATTTTAGCATTTTTACGGTTTACCTAAATATTTAATTTTTGGAGCCATTTTCATCTAGTTAGTAGTAAATAACTCACTATCAGAAAATCGGAATCAAGTTGGGGTAAAATTGGGGTTTGAATCTCGGACCTCTGATCCGTGAGTCTTTAACAATAGCCACGGGAACACAACCCGATTTAAAATTTAAAATACTTTTACGCAAAAAATATTATTGTTAGACCACAACCCGATTGAAAATCGTTAACCATTAAAAAAGTAAAAAATGCTTTCCATAATGAAACTAAAATATTTTGTTTTACTTGTGTATAGTATTTTGAAGAAAAGACTTCCATTTATGCTTTTTGGACACATTGTGAAAATTTTTATTTCTTTTGTCATTCATACCTTAGAATATTAAAAAATAAATATTAAAAATTAAATTTTAAAAAGTATATTTTATGTCATATTTATTTATTTAATTTTACAATACGCCCAACGGGCATTTACAAAAACAATACACGTAAGAACAAACATAGTAAGTAATAATAAAAAAAAATAACAACGCTTTTTTGTATATGATGCAAAATGAAAAGTGAAACTTTACACAGTAAAAAAAAAAAAATGTATACAAGAAAAGTGGTTGAAATATTTGATACATTAATTTCAGAAAAAAATAGAATAATAATAATACACATCAAAAACAGAGAAAAAATTGTATGAAAAAGAAAGTTTCACCATGACATTAACAATTAGTTTTAAACAGTGCATTTAAGAACGTTTGAAAATGGGTAATATGTACACTTATAGAGTGACCTCTATCTAACAATAAACTCATTATAGTTGTCTGTAAAACTGGTAGTTTTTATTAAATTATGTATCTATCTCGGAAAGATAAAATCATTTTAAAATATATAGGCATATTATCTGTACACATATGTCATGCTTACAATAGACTTAAACCATATTTGTGTAATCCAATTCTGATATTTTAATTGAAACCGTTCAAGTTTTTAACGTAACGTAAGCAGAAAATAACATTTCGTGTTATATTAAATCAAGGAGAAGATAAAAAGCCAGTGAAGTTCATATTAAACTAAGAAAGATGAAAACTAATCAAAATGGATCCTTTTATGCCCCCATAACGATGTCTTTTGGTAACGTATTTTCAAATAACCGGGAGAAACCGGTAGGTAGTCAACTCATGTTGCATTTTCCTTTATGCAGTCTTCAGTTTTTACCTTAAAGCGAAGAATAAGGAACCAACTTGGCGTTGAGTGGCAATTTACTCCACTATGTTGATAGCAAGATTACTTTTATCTACCGAGATTTCCGTACGTTGAAAATTCTGATTATAATTTTAATATTCATAAAAAAATATGGAAATGTAACGGACACAAATTAAAACGTTTCAAGTTACCTGCTTTATTTTTTTTCAAACAATTTTTAGAGTCCCGTTGAAGAAGCGGAAGTCAAATCAAATTATAAATCCGCATCTTGTGTCCGAGTCAAGCGAGAGTTCTTGATAGGAATGTCTTTCATCATTTTTATTCATAAATCTCAAAAACAACGCTAATAAGAAATTCGTTTCATTATCTCAAAGAAAACGACTTGATTTAAATTTATGTGTAATAAGCTAAATTGCTCGAGTCTTAATAAAATAAAAGTGTTTTATGTATTCAATTATTTGCTCAGTGAACTAATTCTTAGTGTGTGTTAAGTCCTAACTGTAGTCAGCCGAATTTCTATTGCCGAATTTAGATTGGATTGGACTGCGCGTAATCCGCGAATGTTATTCAATTCGCATAATATGACTTTGGTTGTATAATGGTTTTCGGATAAGTCCTTTAAACTCTTAGGTCGGATATTGCGGCTATACGTCACTCAACCTTAAAAACCTATATTTATTGCTTACAATTTACCTACAAGGGTCATGACCGGAGATTTCTGCTACAAGTTAACACTAAAATTGGTTTTATGTGGAATTTAATTTCAATTAAATTATTTTTAATTTACTTTTTTAAACGTTTGATGAGGAGAAAACTAATAATTCAAAAGCACTTAAGTGTTTAAAAAATTGTGACATTTATAAACATTCTCCTTTTATTTAACTTTTAAAATTGATGTGTTACAAGTTTAGAGTTTTTACTACTAAATATTACAATAATTGTAGTAAAAACAGTGATCAAGGGGAAATCCTCGCAATACTACTACAGTGAAGACTTTCAACTTTTCTCGAAAATGTTTTTTTTTTTTCATTTTATTTTTGCACTACAACAGGCCAGGAGGCCCAATTACAGTTCTGAATTATATCACAAAACACCCAGGCTTGAGAAAAATCACATTTTAATTTTTGTGTTCTCACCGGGAATCGAACCCGGAACCTTCCGAGCGTGAGTCAAGCGTCTTTATCTACATCATTCATTTTCCGTACCCGATGGAGCATAGGGCACCGCATTTTTACACCAATTGCAGCGATTCTTGATCATTTTGTTACATGAAGGTAAAATGATCAGTCTTACGCTTTAGGTACTAGTCCAGGTACTATGAAATATTCTAGTGTGAAAAACAACCCTTTCAAATCAATATTTCATATCAACTATGTCGGGAATCAAACTCCAGACCTCTTGTATGGTAGGCTAACGTGCTGACCATTACACCACGAGGCCGCAAAAAAGTACCTAATAATATCATTTTTTCTTTGGTAATATTGATAAAAAAATATGATTCGACTCCCGGGCCATCAACTAAGAATTTAAATCAAGAACCACAGAAAAATATAGACCGGCGCACAGGCAGCCAACATAACAGAACTCTTACGATCTCCATTAGTTTCGCGTGCACACAGGTACATATATATCTCCTCCCTTCCTTCCCTCCTTACCACCTCCTCCCTCCATTGTAAAGTGTAGATATTTAGTCAATTTTTCACTTCTTAAAAAAAAATTCAGGATATCAATGTTTTGTTTTATAAAGAAAATATATATTTATACCACTGATTTTCTCAAATCGAATGGTTTGGGTGGATAGGAACAAATTGCCTCAAGCCAATATGCCTGCTTTTATGCAAATGTTTGTAGTATATATGTACTCGTATAAAAAGTGTTTATATACAATAATAAATATTAATGTATTTTTTACATATATTAAAAAGGTTTGTAACTACATAAGTTTACAGAACCTGCTAATAATAATAGAACAAAATGATTAGAATAAAAATCCCACATAGGCATAGCCTGTGCGTGGGGGTATACTGATTTGTTAAGTTTTAAAACAGCATGGTTTGATAAACAAAATAACAGATGCTTCCTGATACGTAAATACGCACACATCCACATGTCTACACATGTGTGTATATACACATAATTTGGTAAAAAGCTTTACAATATAATTGCTCCAAAGATATTTATTGATTTATTGCCAAATATAAAAGACTCAATATGTAAAACAAATTGTAAAATAAAAATAACTGCACATATAATTAGTGTAGCGAGAGATTAAAAAAAAAATATATGGTTTTCAAAAAACGTAGTACTTTATATAATTCGTACACATATTATTTTTATTTTTATACATTTCATTGCTTTATATTTGTTTTATTATATAATAAACTCTATTATTTATGTTTAAGTAACATGTACTCTTAGCACATATATATACTTTATATTTGTATAATAACGATTTTTAATTTCTTACATTTGATTAACACGGCATTTATAATTAAGTAGTTTCAGTTTTTCTTTTTTATGTTATTGTTTTATTAGTATAGGACTACTTATGCTCTAAAGATAGAAAATCTCCATCTTAGAACAGGCTGTGCCATGTTAGATGGAGACTATCATAAACAGAGAACACTCCGTTTTCATTTTACATTAATTGGTTTTACATGGATTCCCCGTTATTAAGTATGTATATTATTTTTTTGCAATAAATTTATAAATAAATAAATAAAATAAATATATAAATTCACATAAGAATTCCTTTTCCGTGGCTAAATTCATTTAACGAAATTCTTGTATTATTTTATTTTAAAGTCAATAAATCGTCGCTTTAGTTCGTTTTTGTCCAACATACCATTTTTAACAAAATTGAGTTAAGTGCCCAGAAGTTGTGTTAAAGCCTTTATTTATAAAAATTCTAATGAAAAAAAATAATTTTTTTTTAAAGAATTTTCTTTAAAGTTGTGGTAATTTCTTATGCCCATTTCGTAAAGAAAAAACTTTAAAGCTCTATTTTTGGAGATTTGTGTTTTAGTTTGTTTGATTAAAATGAACTGAAGCAACGAAACATTGCTGTATTTAAAATTTAAATTGTTGATTTAATAAACCTTTATGTTTCTTTACGTTATATCATTTATTCACTTAAACACGCTACCTCATATTTTATGTAATAATTATCTCAAATGCATGTTTAGTCGATAAAAAAATTATTCACATTTGTTTTATTGTAAAATACGTAATAAAACGGGCTTTTTCAAATGGACAGGAAATGAACTACGCATAAAATACTAGGTGAGTTTCAAACGATAATAACACAAAAATGTGATTTCGCTTTTGAAAATACTTCCCCTTTGTCAAACAAAGGTAGTACTTGATAAAGTAGAATCATTGAAATAAGGGATGATGAATTCCAGCAGCTTTTCATTCCAATTGGGCGATCTAAATCCAGGTCCAGATTGCGAATTTCATCAACTAATGGGACCCGCGGGGCGCTGAACAGTATTATGTGTGTACCCGGAGTTAGGAAGTAAAGGTAGCCACTAGATAGGAGATTGTAGGTGTATCTGTGCCATGTCATTCTGGAAATCACGTTGGCAAAGGAAACCAGATTACGTCTGTTTGTGTGCGGCTTCCGAACTCTCGGTGAGAATTAATTAGTTCCATTATGGCTACGATTATTATGAAACATTAGTGTTTACACGGGTAAAGATAAGCATTTGTTGTGATTATTTAATAGAACGGAATTTATTCATTGAAAAAGGCTATGATTTTAATATTCATGCAAAAAATGATTTATCCCACAAATCGACAGAGCATTATATTTCATTTGTATTTAAATAAATACCGTTCTATAAACAAATTCCTTTTTTTTTTTAAAAACTTTAACTTAACTTAATTAAATAAACAATATAAAAGTACCTATTTAAAAAAAATATTTAACATAAAATTCAGAAGGATTTTTCAAAAAATGAATAACCCGCTAAGCCTCTATTTTGAGGCTTGTCAGCAGGCAAGACAGAAGAGATATGGAAGGAGGTAATTAAAAATACACCACAAAACCCAAACTATTTGAGAAAAATTTCTTATTTGGATTTTTTTCTTGCAACTGGCAGGAATCGAACCCGTGACGCCGGTTTTACAGTTAGCTGTCTAACCAACTGCGCCACGGCGCCTGCCTTAAAACTTTATAAAAGACTTATAAAATAAAACAAATAAGTATTTTACACTTTTCAGACTTGTATAGTATCGCAAGATAAGAATGCCTATGCTCACATAGAAACCGCAATGTAAAAGATGTGTTAGCGACAACTAAAACTAGGAACAAAAACATAAATACACAAGAAACTGTATAAAAATGGTATTTAAATTCATAAGTATTTAAATGATATTCTTACATTATCGTGTTAAGAGAGTGAGTCACTCATTGTGAACACTCATACCACCTATAATTATTATGTTGTTATGTGTAATAAACTTATTATACGTAAATAATTACAAAATAAGATATTTATGGTGAAACCTTTTCATTGACTGAAAAAACTGAAAACAGTTTTCCCTGAAGATGGCTCCTGCAATGGTAGCCGAAACGTCGGATCAAATCCAACATACACGGTATCACCCAAAAAAGATACATAATATTGATAACAGTGACCGTGAAAACCTTCGCACCTATTGAATTAAAACAACTTTGTTTTTAACCAATTTTTCTACTGACCGGTTTTAAAGCTGTACAATCTTCCATGGAGTTATATTTACCTTATAAATTCTTTCATATTTTATTTTATTAGTATTATGCTGTGTATGAAACTAATAATTCAAGTCGTTTTGTCTTGTAAGGATGGTGATGTGAGATGTTAATAACTTGACTAGACAGGAGTGGACTAAATGAAATATTTTTAATAATATATTTTTTTCCTATAATGCTTTTTCAATTTCTAAGATTTCCAAGTTTTCTAATTTGAATATTTTATTTTCAACAAGAAAAACACTTAATCCAGTGTCTCCTTCCAGTGATTTCTTAAAAGCAAAACGGATTGATGTATAAATTCTATACACAGTATAATACTGTCAAAATAAAAAATGATATAATTCAATAGTTAAGTATACCTTGATAAAAAAGCTTGCCAACCCGGTCGGTAGAAAAAAAAGTGGTTAAAAACAAAGTTGTTTATTTATTTTAGTAAATGACAATAATAAGGTGCATGCACCTAAGTACCTTTCTATGTATTTTGCCTTTATCATGTTTGTTACGTCACATTATTGGCAGTATCCGCAAGTTAGTACAGTGAAGCAATTATTGTCATAAGAATATCGAGAGCGCAGCATTTTGCTCATTGTTCGAGACACGTCGCGCGTCGTGAAAGTTTTTTTTCATCCTGGTTTTATAAAAATGTTTTTTAACCTTAGAAATGAGCTTAACATCATTCAACATTATTTTTTTGGTGTGTGTATTTTTTGTACATACACAAATCTGGATTTTCTCCCGAGGGGGAGTAGGTATATATATTTTTTATCAATATTCCTACAGAGATGAGGTAGAATTTTTTCAAATTCAGGATTATCGATATTCGAGCGTTTACAGGGCTTATGACCTGTCATTGGCTGGGTTGAGTGGCCACTTTACGTTTTAACAACATTCCCCATTCCGCTTATTAGCGAATATCGACATTGGCATCATTTTGATTCCTGTATATATCCTATTCAACGAGAAAGCATTCACTAGCGTGTTGGAGCACCATCTATGTATTGATATTGAAGTTAAGTATTTTTAATTAGCATATTACTTTATTTTATGTATTTAAGACTCTTCCGAGTTAAATTAAGTACTAGTAATCGCCTGCAGATGATTTTGCAATTTATTTATACTTATATTTTGACCAGATCTTATTACACAACATTATTTTTTTGGTGTGTGTATTTTTTGTACATACACAAATCTGGATTCTACCTCATCTCTGTAGGAATATTGATAAAAAATATATATACCTACTCCCCCTCGGGAGAAAATCCAGATTTGTGTATGTACAAAAAATACACACACCAAAAAAATAATGTTGTGTAATAAGATCTGGTCAAAATATAAGTATAAATAAATTGCAGAATCATCTGCAGGCGATTACTAGTACTTAATTTAACTCGGAAGAGTCTTAAATACATAAAATAAAGTAATATGCTAATTAAAAATACTTAACTTCAATATCAATACATAGATGGTGCTCCAACACGCTAGTGAATGCTTTCTCGTTGAATAGGATATATACAGGAATCAAAATGATGCCAATGTCGATATTCGCTAATAAGCGGAACGGGGAATGTTGTTAAAACGTAAAGTGGCCACTAAACCCAGCCAATGACAGGTCATAAGCCCTGTAAACGCTCGAATATCGATAATCCTGAATTTGAAAAAATTCTACCTCATCTCTGTAGGAATATTGATAAAAAAAAAAAAAAAATAAATAAATAAAAAAAAAATATATTAACATCATTCAATTATTCCTACTATTCTGTTGGAAGAATCACATGCTGATGACCCGTAAGAATATTTATTTCATGGTAAATATAGCCGGAATAAATGCCCAAATTATATACAAGGCAAAGAGTTATGTTGTTACTTGGAGACGATTGTTTCTAAAAGGTTTATCCCTTGAACTTATAAAACCCCAAATAAAATGACGACTTACGAT
Source organism: Micrasema longulum (assembly GCF_059751315.1). Classification (NCBI taxonomy): domain Eukaryota; kingdom Metazoa; phylum Arthropoda; class Insecta; order Trichoptera; family Brachycentridae; genus Micrasema; species Micrasema longulum. Next base: position 12,949 of record NW_028280140.1, on the reverse strand, counting down.
ATCAAAAAAAAAATACCTGTCAGTTTAAGACAATCAATCAAACAATTCATACCATAGTCTGATGATAAAACACAGGATGCGGCAAACTGATTTCGTTCAATTTGTCCAAGAAGGAAGAAAATGCGTTAAAAAGATACGTTTTTTTCATGCCAAAAAAATATTTCTACTGAAGATGTAAATACATTTATTCTACGTGTTTTGAAGAATACACTAATAATGTTTTAATGAAAGGTAACTTCATTAAATTTCAATAAGTGCTTTAAGTGTAATACTAAAATACAATATATTAATATATGTAATACTTTAATATAATATAATATATTGTTCCAATATTACCAAAAAAGGCTGAAAAACTGTAATTTGTTTTTTTTCTCAGAGATGCATTAATGTATCGTTTATTTTTTTAAAATTTAATTGCATTCAGCTCAAAACAAATAAAATTAAAAAAATTTCTACATTTTTGCCGAAATGATATATTGTTTCGTGGTAAAACGTCGTAAAAAACGCTTGAGCATTTTGCTCGCGAGAGCGTATAAGTGAAACTTTTTTAGGTGCAACCGCTAAAGAGTTGAATTTGAAATTTTTATTCGGATGTTAGGAGTTACTGATAGCGGACAAAATATAAAAAAAAACTGTGATGTTTACCACATGATCATCCAGATGAATTAAAATAATTTGCAGTGATATTATTTTAAGTCAGACTCAGCGCTTCACATTTGAGTGTAAACAAAACAATAAGGAGTAATGGGAGAAATCTCTCGAGCAAGAAATTGAATGTACACAAGCAGCTAAAAACGCGGATTCTGTAGTACTCGGTACCCCTATCAGAGGGTGCGGCGTGCAAAATAAGCTAACCATAATTCGCATTAATTCTAAGAACCCAAATCCATAATTTCTCAATTCTGAAGCCAACCCTCCGCTTGCGCGGTGGGAGAAACCAATCAAGAGAGAATAAATACCAATCCGAGCCCAGGCCAAAATTAAATTCCACAAACACATTTTGAGTAAGTTCCAGAGAATAATTGTAAGTTCTTCTGGGCCGAATAAGCTCCGAGACTCGGGAACATTTGTTGTGTTCTTTAAGCTCCACTTGTGGGGTGAGTGGATATTTTCGGGCAGGAGGAAGAGGGTTAAAACAGAAGAATGGAAATAAGAAACTTGGGCTGAAATTTAATTTAAATTAAATGTTGTATGAACCACTATAAGCGGCTTGCATACGAAGGATGCGATTTGAGAAAAACACGAAAAAACATTAAAAGCTTAAATTTACAAGAGAGTGTTAATGGGTAAAAGTTATAAGAGCGTGCTATTTTGTTAACAAAACTGTTTTTTAATTTGACAATAATTATATTTTTCAAACACAATCATAACATGAAATTTTTATGGTTATTTTTATATGAAAAATTATTTAAATAAAGACACATTGCAATCAACAACAGCAAACAGAGTACTTAATTTGTTATTACTGTTTGTATTTACGTTTGCATATCATCGAAAAAATATAGTTGCAATTTAACATTTAGTATCTTTTTGCAAACGCTTTGATATGGTTTTTAAAGTTATCATCAGTTTTTATTTTTTAAGAAATACTCGTAATCTTAAGTAAAAATTTGCAAAACAAAATAACTTTTATTTTCCAAAAAAAATTTAGTCCAATTAATAAAATAAACCTTAATAATTTCTTTATTAACTGATTTTTGGTGTTGAAAACTGAAAGTGAAAAACGTTTTATTTTCCTCTTAAAAATCTATTGAAATTCAGTGTTTTAATATTTTTTAATTGAAATTTGACAAATAAAACATCTGTGTCCCGGGGCATGGCGAAAAATTTTCTCCTAAATTTATAATGAATTCTTTTTTTATAGATATAAATTATTTTTAAATTACTTGAGTTTGGGTCAAATTAAATGTTAGTTTATATTGGCACAGATATTTGGAAGCGATGGGAGTCTGGACAGTAAAGAATTGATCAGATAACAGTGCTCAAAGAATTTCGCGATTAATTTTGAAGTGGAAAGTCAATGTTACCACCCGATGGAGGCTACGCGAATGATGTTTTTAATTAAATCTGAAGCACGGAGAATTACTGAAGAAGTCTTCTGTAATAAATAAAAGCGATAGTCGAAAACATTACTTCAACAAGTATTTCTCGGCTTGTATTCTTCGTTTTTCTAATACTTGAAAGATTATCTCCTCTGCTGTATCATTAATATAACATTAACAAGTTTCACAGGGGTATCGAAAAATTAATTTGGTATCCATTATTTTAATCAATCTACAAGAAAAAGGATAATTAACATAGCTATGATCGTCATTTCACTATCCACACCCAGTGACAAATAGCGGATTGTTTTGTTTTTTACCTTAGAGTAGCCTTAGTCTAAAAAGCCGATTTCACGTCAAGAGTACTATATTATTATGTTCCAGGACTCGATCATAGTCCACGTGTAAACGGGACATTGTTCCGAGACACTGTCATGGAGATAGGCGGGTAAGCAATCTCCGCAGAATAATGATTACCCCCCCCCCCCCTACCATGCGTGGCCGCATTGTTATTACGTGAACTTGCATGGACCGAACCTTATTACAATAGCGATTTGCTCGACGCTTGCGCGTCGCTTCCGCATATTTTCTACCAAAAATGGCGGCAGAAAAAAAACATGTATATTTTTTTATTTGAAAATTTATTTATAAACCCTTACGGATGATTACATTCATTTTACAAAAAAATAAAATATACATTTTTTATTCATACTCTGTTGTTCAGAATAATATTTTTTACATTTTTTGAAAAGTTTGTCTGAGTCTTTTGTTTAGTTTTGTCTGGTAGTTTATTGTATAATTTCAGTCCCTGGTTCATTAGTCTTGATTGTCCTTGTCTGGTTTTAGAAAGTTGTGTACGGTATTTTTCTGATATTCTCGTATTGTCTCCACGTTGACTACATTTTTTTACAAATTTTAGTTCTTCGTCTACAATTACATTAGTGGCTAATTTATGGATAAATTTGAATGCTTCTATTTGAAAGAGTTCAGTTATATTTAATTGCTTAGTTTGTTTAAAAAGTTTTCTAGTTGCAGTTAGATAGGGAAGGTCATATACTAACTTTAATATTTTTTTGTAGTATTTGTAGTCTGTTTATGTCATTTTGATATCCTGTTTCCCATAATGGTTGCCTTTTTTAACAGTTGTAAGACGTTTTGGTATAAAATAAGTAATATTTTTTCTCAACTCGCTCGTAATAAACGTCCTCGTGTATTTATTTTCGCATCGCTCACGGGTGAATTGCTGCCAAATGTTCGTATTGTCCCAGGGTTCTGTTTTGCGTGGTCAAAGCTGTAAACGGAGCTGAGACAAGACAGTATTGCCCTTTTAATTGTATTTTTTTCTTGTAAACGTTATTTTAAGCACTCGTCCAAGGTTTTGGTTCTAGCTCTATTTCACGTACATAACTTTATTTTTCATCCACCCGGATACAACGGATAAGACCGACTTATGATTTTTTATTTATTCTTCTTAGTTTAGTTGCTTTTTATTTATTTATTTTTATCTGGGAAAAAAACAACAGTTTTTACATGCATTGTATACAGAAAATAAGAATATTTATGAATGAAAATTGTGAAAACAATCAATAAAAATTTTCATCTGTGGTGTAAGATATTGATTAGGTACATTATCGGTATCAAAATAAAAGCAATTAACAATTGTTCGGCACTTAAAAATTGCAAATAAAATAAAAATACATAATACAGTTATAAAAATAAAGTTAATAGAAACAAGATAAATTTAAATTGAAAGAATAAGAAAAGAAAAAAGTTGTATAAAAATAATGTAAAAGGTACAAAAATATAATAATGAACATACGAATACATACATAATTACTTACATCGTAAAAATAAACGGGTGTACTGTCTTTAAGGATTTTTCTATATTTCATATAAGAGAGATGAAAAATGTCTGCGTGACCGGAGAGAACAGTATTATAATAATGACATTTTTTTATATAACATTGGAAACATGCATTTTTAAATCAATAATTGAAATTAACATATTACAACGGAGGTAGAGAAACATTATATCTTTCACCTTTTGCATACATAAATGGCGTTTCAAATTTTTGGTTTGGTTTTTGATTGAAAAATAAACCAGGGGCGAATCGTGTATAGATGTGATTATGTGCAGCTTACCATTTTATTTTACCCTCCTTTTTTTTTAAAAGGAATAACTTACTGAACCTCTATTTAGAGGGCTGTCAGCAGGCGAGAAAGGGGGTATGGAAAGAAGTTATGAACAATTGGGAAAAAAATATTTTTAGACTTTTTTTGTTAACTATAACTAATTTTATGATTGATAATCGAATAATGGTTTTGCCTATATGGGTGATTCTTTCAGCTGGTGGCATATTATTACTCTGAGATTTAGCCTTCCAGACCACCTTAATTGTATTTAGACATCTGATTTCTTGCAATTCTGCGACGACTTAAGTGAATTTTTATTAAATCCTTCATTAATAGAATGCGTTACCTAGTACAACTGAAACAATATATTGTTAAAAAAATAAGAAACATTAGAAATATTGTGTAGTTTATTTCAGAAAATTCAATGTTTTTATAAAACGTAAAAGCAAAATTTAAATTATTCAGCATACATTGTTAGCATTGGCAGTATTTGAATGTTTGTATCATGACATATTACGTCTAACGATATGAATACGGATTTATAAAGATTCTTGAATTTCGTATGAGGTATTTTCTTTTACTGATCATGCTTTCATGATTGTAATTCGGACGTTTTTTAAAAGATACCATATTTATTTTATTTGATGTGTGTTTTTACGAAAATGTTTTCCCGAATTTTTTTCGACACACTTAAAACAGTTTAGGATCTACAAAAACACAATTGTTTGATTGTTTTTTAAGTCCATGTCAGATTATGTTTGCAATTTTCTTGATTTTGAAAACGTAAGAAAGTTTACGAAATCTTTCCTTCTGGAGCCCACTTCTAAGAATAATTGTAGAAATAAACTGTTCCTGGTAAAATTTTCTTCCTAATGGTTACTATGGTAACTCAAATCGGCTTACGAGTCGGCTTTATACTATGAGAGAGACGCGCAAAATTGTGTAAGGATTTTCAGTCTACGATGCAAAATAAATATTTTGTATTAAATCCGCACTCCTGTTTCTCATTTCAGAAGCCCTAATTCATCAAGATTACCATGATACAAAAAGGTACTCCAATGACATTTTCTTAGTATTAGAAACTGTATTTTCTTTGCTGTTTTATTCCGATTTCAATTTTATCAAGAGTTAAATAATGACATTAAATTGAAATATGAGAATATAAAAATATGTATAAAAAAATATTTGAGAATTTAAAAGCATTAAATTCAATAGGTTTTGGAGACACATCAAGATAAATTGTATTTTCATAAAATTATTTACACAAATGAACACTTAATTCAATAATAATTATAAAAAGACTTCGTAGCATTTTAGGAGGTATTATAAAAACAACTTACCTTCATATTTAGTTGAAAAATGTTATGTATTCTTTTGGAAACTTACCTAAAACAAAGAAAAAAAAACAATTACTAATATTATCATTTAAACATAATTTAATTATTTTCAATTTATATTTGTTTACACATACACTAATTTATTATGGCTTTGCCCGTATGATTATCAATAAGAATTATTTTTTTTAAATAAAATTAAATATACAATACGAGAATATCAGAACAATATTATATTTAAGGAAAAATCGATATCAATAAATCAGACACTCAAATATACAATAAACTACCAGACAAAACTAAACAAAAGACACAGACAACACTTTCAAAAGATACTAAAAGTATTATCAATGACAATAGAGTATGAATTATAAACGAAAAATGGTTTTATTGTTAAAAAACGAAAAAAATCTCCATATATTGAAAGCCCGTAGTGCGAATGGAGAAATGATGGTAAACATGATGTTTTCACGTTGTTTACAAAATCATAAATTAAATTTTTGATATGAGTATCAAAATTATCCACTTTGAAATTCTCGAGCTGAATAGATGGGTATTATTTTAATATACAACGAATAAAACCGGTTCAGTGTGATTCCAGTTTTCACCAATCATAACAATAGGAAGCTAAGCAATTGCTCAACATTTACAGTTCGAGTTTGAAGGTAAAGTTTAATTAGCTCCGGAACTTCAGAGAGCCATACAAATGTTGCATTGAAATCCAAAACATATCGCCCGCGCTGGAGCCGAGGCCGCCAACTCGCGCAAATGTTATTTATTATTAAGATTAGTTTGAATTATTATTTTATTTAGTCTTATTACATTTTGTGAATTCACTACGAACAAAATATCTAACCTTGTATTGTTTTTTACATATGTGTTTAATTTTTTATTTATTTTAACATTTTTAGTTTTTTTATGTTTTCTGGAATTTCTTCAAATAACTCTATTCCCTTGTACAAGAAATGAAAAGCAATGCCTTATGTACATAAGGCATTGCTTTTCATTTCTTTTCCAGTTTTATATTTTGAAATTCTCTTGTGGAGGGGCGTTTGCGTAGTGCGTCAGTGCTTTCATACGTATATGATTCATATCATTAAATGCTTACCTACGTCACTGATCCTATGTGTTGCCTACCTGTCGTGTTTGTTGTGTTTGCTTGACGGTTGGTGGTACCTTTTTCTAAGACACCACACTCTTTTTGCACAGTTATAAAAGGATTCATTATTTTTCAGTTTCTTTTGGAAATATCTCAGCACTGCTCCTTTAATAATTTGAAAATTTTTATGAAGATTATGGTATTTGATCCAGAGATCAATCGTCATAATATCAAGAAATTGAATCACTTTCTTAATTTTCGTGCGCCTAACACATCTTAACATTATTTTCATCGCTTTATTCTTGTTTTATTTGGAGTATCTTTACGTTTTCCTCATTAGGAGCAAAAATCAATGTGGGAGCTAAAATACTCTGAAATATCAGAAAAAAGGTTTTAAGATCTAATTTATTTCTTATCCTTTCTAATAGGGAAACTTTCTTTGCAATTTCCTTTATAACATAGTATGCATTTTTAGTGAAAGATACTTTAAAGTTAATAAAAGCTTTCAACATTTTCAAAAACCTCTCCATTTAGTTCAAAACTGTATTCATTGTCAACTTTCTTACCCATTATAAAATGTCTTCCTGGGCACGGGTTTTTCCAGTGAGTAATACATTGTCAATTCAATTATATGATGTATTCTCGTGAAGTGTTATAAAAATCAATTATTATCAAAGTAAAAATGTTAAAGGTTCATGAAAATAAATAAACTCATTTTGTTTTTGCATCAAAGCATCGGCATCGGTGCGAAGAAAACTTTTTGGTACACCAATCTCAGCGCATTTTGACTATTTTTGAAAATACCATTTTTTTGTGGCAATATACATTTTTTGTTCAATATTACGTGTCGGCAATACCAAAAATCGAAACAGAGTCCTCATGTGTTTTAAACAAACGGGCTAAGGCGGAAATTTTTTAATTTCGAATGAAAATAGTGATCATCGTCTCCTTTGTAATATATTTATATGTAAATGTTACAATAACGAGTTTAAAAAAATAGTATTTTAAATACGCTAATGCAAATGTATTTAGTCACGTAACTTAGTTTTTGTGTTGCCTTTTCATACAAAAACTGTGTTTTAAGAACAATAAAATAAAAATGCTTCAATTTAAAAACACATTATTTCATCTTACTAACGCCTTTAACTGCACCTTTTCACCCCTTTTTTAATTAAAATTATCTTTTCTTAAAAGGGGTTACATGCAACATGTTTAACATTTCAATTAATTTCATTTTAATTTCCCAAAATAAACATTTATTTACGCAATAAAGAAAATAAACTATGGTGAATAAAATACAATTTGTGTAGCAAGATTAATAAAAAAAGGGCATTCAAATATTTACGTGGAGATGAAGAATCGTTGCCCTTCGAGGTAAATTGCAACACCTCTGGGCCAATATGCAACATTGAAATGCTAAATCTTAGTCGTCAGAAATATGATTCGCAGTTCTAAAAAGCTAATACAAAATCTGCATACATCTTGCATTTGCAACCCTTAATCCAATCTTCAAAATGTTTTTTTTTTTTTTTTTTAATGTTTTTTTATTTTTTATTAATCCAATATAAAATACAATACAAATACAAAGTTAACAAAAATATCTATACAATAGGTAGGTACATTCAATATATATATATATTTTTTTTATGGATATAGCCACTCCACTGGCCCACAGACACGTTCCGGAGTGTCAGTGTACTATTTATTTATACATAATAGTACATAATTTCACATCAATTGTGTAAAAATTAAAAAGAAATAAAAAAAAATCAAAATTAAAACATATCTACATCAATAAAACGAAAAAGGATTAGCAATCCATTTATGTACTCTAGCTTTGAAAATATTGTTTTTCATTTTGTTCGCCAATATGTCCTTGTTTAAAAAGTTGTATCGCTTAGGGGTCAGAAAAGTATAATGCCTTTGTCCGTCATTTGTTTTTTTCTTTGGGAGCAGAAGTATTGTCTTTTGTCTTTGCCTAGTGTCGTAAATTTGTTGTCCGTCATTATGTCTGTCAGGATTTTGATGGAAATGTCTTGAAATTATCTTTATGTATATTTGTCTTATGTCTTGTACTGGAAATTCTGTAAAAAGCCTGTCAGTAGAGTATTGGTAAGGCTTTTTGCTGGCTTCTCTTAGTAAGGCTTTTTGGGCTTTTATTTATTTGACAATTTTACTGAAAATTTCCAAAACGTTGAAACTATTAAAACTTGTTTTACATGCTAAGTGGGTGGCCTTTGGTGAGCAAATTTATACCTTAGTGTTTCTTTTGAGAATTTTTTTTCGCCAGTCCGAGCTTCTTGTTTTTTTTCTTCCTACCACTACAAAACTATTTTTTGCATATTCATAAACTTATTGTTTTACATCAATTAGTTTTGAAATCAACCATAATATCACTGTTGCGACAAGGATAATCATAAATATTTGATCGTTTTCGTTAAAAACACCTGGTTATTATTTAAATAACTATAAGTAATTGGTATTATCATTCATGTATGACGAGTATCATAAAGAATTATATTTATTTAAGCAATAAATCCTTACGCCACATATGTTATATTGCTTTGCCCCATTCAATTCATTTCACATCACCAAGTGAGTTGTTTTTTTCGAACCGTTCAAGTGTGTCATACCAGTTCTCTACCAGTTTTTTTAAATTACCATTTTTCATCATTATTCTGAAAAAAAACACTAAATCAGAAACACCAAAATCATAAACAAATGTTGTATTTTAGGAGCGTCGGTTGCAATATTCCCCGTCGTATCAAATTAACATAAACAAAGATAAATTCTTTGCTTTAGGACAAACGAGCAATTTGATCAATATCACATATTATTAAAATAATATTATTAACCAATAATAAAATAAAGCATGGTCAAAAACTCGTTTTGTATGACGTCAAATTCAACAAACAAAACTAAAATTACTTGAAATGTGCCTTGTATCGTACAAATCGAGAAATTGTCCGAAAAAACATTCGGCGAAAGATTTAAATCGATCGTTGCAATATACCCCTGTTGGATTTAACCCGGTCTTTCCCTATCTATCGTCGCGCTCTCCCGTACAAACAAAGTATCCCATAGTCTCCTGAAGGCATTTTATCACCCACATCACGTGTTGCAAATTTCCTTCAGCAGTTCAATAAAGTTTATTATGTGCTTGCCAAAAGGGATACAGTATCTCCGGAAATATTTTATCTCGTTTAAATTTTCGTCGCTACACTTCGACTGTTGAAACTTGCACTAGCGCCAGCATGCAAATCCTCGAAACGTGATTTCAGTCCATGGAATACTGAATAAGTTTGTTTTAAATCTCATTGATTTAACCCTTTTGGGCCTAAGGAGGGAACCTGGGGTCCTTCAGAAAGCATATTTTTTCAGTTAGTTTTGTGTTAATTATCACATTGATTTATGTCAGATTTTTTTTGATTAAATCTTAATAAAAACAAATTTCTAAGCACCCGTTGACTAACTATTCTTTAATACACTTTCAACACTTTCTGAAAGAAGAACAATAAATGATCTCATTGTACTGTATAAAATTGTAAACTCTCTTTTTGACGCACCAAAAATACTTGAACTGATTAATTTTACAGTACCTGCTGTCAACACTAGGAGTACTTTATTGTTTCATTGCTCCAGTACAACAACAACAATACAATTCATTGATACCGAGAATGCATAGGTTAGGTAACACTTCTGGAACGGCTGCAGATATTCTGTCCAATTCTTTACTATCTTCTTATCTTAAGTCCACAATATCAAGTTTATTTGTAGCTGCTTGTCAAACTATTATTGACTATTCAATTCCATAAATTAAATAAATACTTACTTGTTTATTTTTTTTACCATTTGCTTTTTGTTTTTTTATTTTTTACTATCATATCAAATTGCACTGTAGTATTGGCAAATACGCACTTCATAGATACACATTTTTATTTCTTAATTTTTCGAGATAATATATGCTTGCTTGTTTATTAATTTAACTTTAAAATGTCTTTTTTGCTTACCGCAAAACTATTTTTTGTTTGCTTTACATAACTTATTTCATAAGCTTATACCTTTGCATTTTTTGTTTAAATGCTTACTGTATTTCTTGCATACCATTGTTATGATTGTTTTTTTTTTTACTTTGTAAAACTTTGTATTATATACTTTTTAACTCATTTCACATATTTTTTCTGTATCCTCTGTGTTTATTATTAAGTATGTTAGCATGTATTTCATTTTTTTTTGTAAATGTCTTTTGGGCGTTAATGAACAAAATAAATATATAAAATATTTGAGTTTGTCCAAATGTTTGTAGACAAAAGAATGGATTTCACCTCCCTATATTCTCTTATAAAGGTTTTCTCCATCCCTGTTGTAATTTGTTATTCTGTAATAGTTTATCGGGACAAATATGTTTTAACACTTTTTGTTTGTATTCTTATAATGTATTTATATTGTAAGAACACGTGTAGTTTATTGAATAAATACTATATTTACATATTGCTACAGAGATGAAGAACATTTAAGAGATGGTAATAACGAAGTTTAGGCATCTACAGGGCTTATTACCTGTCATTTCATTCAGCTCTTTAACTTCACAAACATCAACAGATGAAAGAAAAGAGAGAATATAGATGTTCAAATATGGGCGAAATGGTGAATGTTACAGTGTGTAAAGTGGCCACTTAAATCAGCCGATGACAGGTCATAAGCCCTGTGGATGCCTAGACTTAAATATTACATTCTCTAAAATGTTTTTCATCTCTGTTGTAGTATGTTAATGTTAACAGCTCTCCAGGGAGTTGAATCCAGTCCTTGTCTACAAAAATTTGGACAAACTCAAAATATTGTTTATAAATACTCTATTTAAAAAAAACTCTGATAGTTAGTATTATCTAGATTATAAACAAGTTGAAGTCTCTTGACCATACTTTAGCCACCTAGCATCAATTGAAAACGGATATTTTAAAATGCATCATAAGATGAAAACTATGGCTGGTCTTTATTAAAAAGAGATAAATAAAGTAATTTGTAAACATTAAATCTCCAAAACACAAAAGTTTTATTTTTCCTTGGTCTTTAAACTTTCGAATTGCGAATACTTAAAATGATGTTTTTGGGTTTGTTTTTCATACGAACTGCGACGATAAAATACCCAAGTGAAAATTTTAGAATATTTGAATGAATAAACTTTATTGGCACTATTGTATACAAGATGGAAATGTTACCGAGGGGTATAAAAACCAGTATACAGCGGTGGCTTCCGTGTATTTAAATATCATTAATTTAGATAACCAGTCATTCAAATTGCGTCATTCAACCTACGTCATTCATCACGCGATGGCATTACACAATGCTATACGAATATTATGATGCGGGTGTGTTAGTCCACGGTTATGTTAACGTCTGTGCATATCACGTAATAAATACATGACCCAGATATTGCAACGTGATGCGTTATCCAATGGGAGCCAAAATTCATGTCAATTGGTCGGTCATAATAACCAATGAAATGGAGCCTAGGCGTGGCCGAGTTTATGGCAGAACGCCAGAACTCACTACATACAGCCTGTCTTCATTGCAAAGCCTTATAGCGGCAGCTTTCTCTGGAATACCGTCGTTATAATATTACCTTTTTCGTACGTAGCTACATATAAGAAAAACCCAGCGCAGGTAAGAACTTTGTACTTATGTAAGTTTTCTTGCTATTAATGTTGATTAATCCACTTTTTTATGTAAAAATCTATTTATTTAAGTGTTGATTTAAATTCATTTTATCCGAAAATGTACTTGATGAAATATCCAAAATTAGTGTATGTCAATATTAGTTAATATTAATATTTAACAATTAACCTACTTTTTATGCCTACCGGTTTCAAAGTGTGCCCGTCTTTTCGTCAGGACACTCACTACACCACAAAAGTGTATATTTGTATATGCATGTTAGTGTAGTGAGTGTCCTGACGAAGAGACGGGTACGTCTCGAAACCGGTAGACATAAAAATTCGGTTAATGGCTAAGTACTCATATTTACTAACATTGATTTAAATGTTTGGCCACAAAGTTAATGCTTTGAATATAAATAATAAATATTCTAAAATTTACTTTTTATAAAAATTATATTAATAAACAAAAATATCAATATTTGACGAAGCATATTTAATAGACTTGTATTTTTTTCTGGTATTTCGATAATATTTTTTTGTTGAAAAAAAATTCACCACAACATGCCAGGAGTCTCAATCACAGAGTTAAATTTCAGCACAGAACATCCAGCCTTGAGAAAAAACACATTTTTTTGTAATCGAATACGGAACCTTTCATACGTAAAGCAAGCGTCTTTACTACTA